>NC_016527.1:480836-752451 GCF_000236905.1 Tetrapisispora phaffii CBS 4417
TGGGCGGTTAATTTTTCTTTTTGTATTTTATTTAAGAATGTATCTAAGCAAATATATAATTTTGTTTCAACAATATTATTAATCTTTGTGTTTAGACACCCACCTAAAGAATATAAGCTGCGAAAATGAATCAGTTTAGTGCTAAATTCATTGATACAACCGTAGAGGAACAGAGGTTGGCAGAAAATAGAAATAAAGAGAAATATTGGTTAAAATGGGGGCCTTATTTAAGTGAAAGGGCTTGGGCTACCGTGCGTGAAGATTATTCTTACAATGGAGATGCATGGGCGAATTTCCCTTTCAGTCATGCTAATGCAAGAACATTCAGATGGGGGGAAGATGGTATATTTGGAGTTTCAGATAATAAACAATTCATATGTTTAAGTGTGGCTTTGTGGAATGGTAAAGACGAACGTTTGAAGGAGAGGCTTTTTGGTTTAACAGGGCCTCAAGGTAATCATGGGGAGGATGTAAAGGAGTTATATTACTATTTGGATAATACTCCAACACATTCATTTATGAAATCTTTGTATAAATATCCTTTTAAGAAACCTTATCCTTACCAAGAACTGGTAAACGAGAACGGCAGAAGAACTTATGCCGATAAAGAATTTGAGATATATGATATCGATGGTTTATTTAAGGATTCAAAAGATGACGACGATAATAAATATTATGACGTTTTCTTTGAAATGGCAAAAGATGATAAAAATCCCGATGAATTGAATTTTAGAATCACTGTTCATAATAGATCAGAAAAGGACTCTGGTGAACTATACGTCATTCCACAAATATTTTTCAGAAATACTTGGGCTTGGGGCACTAAACACAATAAATATAAAAAAAAACCAATTTTGAAAAAAGATGAAAAATTATCAAACATGATTCACGTGAGTCATGAGAAATATGGAGAAAGAGCAATCATTTTTCAACCTTCTCCAGGAGAATTCCCAATTGATTCAACACAAGGTAATAATGGACATAATTCTGTTGAAAACACTACAGATGATGTCAAACCACAATTATTATTTACAGACAATGAATCAAACTTGGTCAAATTATATAATTCTAAAGAAAATACATCTAAATATACAAAAGATGCTTTTGAAGAGTATATTGTCCATGGTAATAAAGATAATTCGGTAAATCCAAATAATGAAGGTACCAAAGCTTGTGCCGTCTATCATTTTAAAAATATTCCACCAAAAGAATATGTCACTGTCAGATATAAATTTACAAATGATCTCGAAACTAGCATTTATCAAATAGATGATCTGGCTGTGGTTGATGAAGAAGAATTAGACACAACAATAAATGATCGTGAAGAAGAGGCTGATAATTTCTATTGGAGAATTACACCATTACCAATTGATGATCATTTAAGAAAAATACAAAGGCAGGCGTTCGCAGGATTGTTATGGACAAAACAGTTTTACAATCTCACTTTCAATTCTTGGTATTATGGTGATCCAAATTCCAAGTTGAGACCTGCACCTGATAGAGCAAATGGAAGAAATAAAAATTGGAAACATTTATATATTGAGGATGTTTTATCCATGCCAGATAAATGGGAATATCCGTTTTTTGCATCATGGGATACAGCATTCCATTGTATACCATTAGCAATGATCGATCCCGACTTTGCTAAGAAACAACTAGATCTACTAACAAGGGAATGGTATATGCACCCAAATGGTCAAATTCCAGCTTATGAATGGAATTTCAATGATGTGAATCCTCCTGTCCATGCTTGGGCAGTATACAGAGTTTTTAAGATCGAAAGAAACCTATACAACAGAGAAGATCGAGTTTTCTTGGAACGTGTCTTCCAAAAGTTGCTTTTGAATTTTACTTGGTGGGTAAATCGTAAAGATAGTAGTGGAAATAATATTTTTGAAGGGGGTTTCCTAGGGTTGGATAATATTGGTATTTTTAATCGGTCCGAACCACTGCCAACAGGAGGAACATTAGAACAGGCTGATTCCACAGGCTGGATGGCTTTCTTCAGTTTACAGATGTTAAATATTGCTCTAGAATTAGCTAAAGAGAACCCTGTTTACGAAGACATAGCTTCAAAATTTTTTGAGCATTTTATTTTAATTAGTGATTCTTTATCTTTCGAATATTTAGTCGATTTAACTGGATCTGAATGCAAAGATATTGTGAAACAAAATCTATGGAATGAAGAAGATCAATTTTACTATGACACAATATCTTGGGGTGCCGAAAATAAAATGCAATTACCGATTAGATCGCTGGTAGGCCTAATTCCATTGTATGCCTCGATGACATTGGAGCCTCATTTACTAACTAAGTTTCCAAATTTTAAGAAAAGAGTAGATTGGTTTGTTGAAAATCAACCTGAAATTCTTGAGAGAAATTTTGCCTCAATGACAAAAAGGGGTGTAGGAGAAAGAATGCTGTTGTCACTAGTAACAGAAGATAGACTAAAAGCTATTTTGAGTCGTTTGCTAGATGAAAACGAGTTTTTGAGTGAATTTGGTGTACGATCGTTATCTAAACACCACGAAGAACACCCGTACGTTATGGATGTTAATAATTCCACTTATACTGTCAAATATTTACCTGGGGAATCCGACTCTGGTATGTTTGGTGGCAATTCAAATTGGAGAGGTCCAATTTGGTTTCCAACCACATTTCTACTTATTGAAGCGTTACAAAGATTTTTTTTGTATTATGGACCTGAATTCAAAATTGAATGTCCAACAGGGTCAGGTCAAATGATGAATTTGGCAGAAGTAGCAGAAGAAATATGTTATCGTATGATCCATATTTTCTTACCGGACGAAAATGGAAGGAAAGCAGTATTTGATGGAAATACTTGTAATGTTCTTTCTCATGATGAGTATTTTAAAGATTACATCTTGTTTTATGAATATTTTGACGGTGATACTGGTCGTGGATTAGGTGCATCCCACCAGTGTGGATGGACTTCCTTGGTAGCCAAATGGATCAGTGACATCGGTTTATCTAATGTCAGACAATCACGTGCTTCTAGAGCGTCAATTAACTCCATAGTTTCGGAGAATGAGGCTCATGTTAGTGATACTCAACTAAAGCGCCCCCAGCTTCCAAAAATAAGGAAAAAGAGTATCAAGTCAATGGTAATTCTTACATCAAACTTGTTAGAATTATCAGAAGAAGAAAAACATAATTACACAATTGGAAATATTAAATCTGGGAATTCAACACCAACACCTAAACAACATTCCAGCCGTTACAGCTCATTAGAACCACATAGCCATTCTAATAGTTTTGCTCATGAGAATGAACAACATCTTATTAATAAATTAAAGGATGAGATTGGCAAGATGTCATTTGAAGCTGATGGCAGTGAAAAGAAAAAGCCCGGTTCTTCAATATATGACACCGAGAATGAATTTTCTTGTCAATAATTCAAATTATCTACTTTTATATATTCAATCTCAGTACATTATTCTATTTAATAAGTTATTTTCTGTACCATATCGTAATTTATATACATCCTATTAATACTACTATATTTTATATCTATATAGATACACATACATACAAATATATATATATGTCTATTTATTTCCAGTAATTAATCCTATAATTACTTAAATTTCGAGAAGAGTACTAACAGTATCAACAAGATCAAAACTGCTATTATAGCATAACTGATAAATTTATTAGCTACCAATCGTCTACTCATTGTCTTTATAGTTTGCATACTCTTATCGATATATGAATCAGCTTGAAATAATGTTTGTCTTGCATTTTCAAGAGTTTCTCTTTGTGACCTCAAATCTCTCATAATTTGAGAACCAATATTTTCTGTCTCTGTTGCTATCCTTGTGGCTTCAGTTAATCTATCACCACTCTTTGTCAATGTTGCATGATTTTTTAATAACTGCTGCCTTTGCTCGTCATCCATATATTGCAAACTCCCATTATTTTCCAGGTTATTTTCATTCCCGTTGCCACCAAATAGCATATCTCTATCCCTTTCATCCATTAATTTTTGTAAAGGCTGTTTAACATCATTCACAATAAATTTCTGATAATCACGTAGTTTAGACTTCAATCTAGCACGATCTTGTGAGTTACTTCCCGTGATAGTGTTATTTATTTCTATGTCCATCTGATCTATCAAATCTAACAGCTCGTCTTGTTCTTCTTCAATTTCTTTTAATGTAGCATTACGTTGTGGTAGTTGTTGATTCTTAGCTTCCCTTAAATTGGAACGTGCTTTTTCCAACGTAAGTTTAAATTCAGATTCGTATGAAGATAATAATGAACTCATGTTATATAAGAAGTTACTACTAATAATACTTATCTTTTTCTGTTACCTTGTTTTTAATGTGAGATTTACTTCAGTAATCTCGACTTTTACAATGGAAAAAAACCAGATCAAATTCAGTACCTGAAAATAATTAATTGTTCCACTGCCAATCACAATTAATTGAACTGTTTGATATACAATTACGAGCAAAATCTATTCATAAATTATATGTATACTGTCTGAATCCTTTATCGATTTATATCTATCGTGGACTTTTTGATATCAATTATTACACCTTCAAGAATTTACCCGCAGTAATCCTATTCTATTTTGTCTTTTAAGACTGGATAGTCATTTTTTCATCCGTTCTACGGGCATTTGTTAACAAATTCAATAATTCGATAGAGTCTTTCAATAATGTATTTGGATCATTTGAACTCAAAGTCATTTACAATGAGTAACATTAATTAGAATCAATATAAATTATTTAAATTAGATTCATAGATTAAGTATATAAATGGTCAAGCTTATGCACTGTTCCATCCTAAAGTAACTGCTTTGTCCAATTTTCGTTTTTGACTATTATTCGGTTGACCTGAATAAACTTTAGAGGACGTTGGACAAGTTTTGAAACATTTTTTTTATTGAATAAAATTTTCAATTACTATATATAATAATTGCAGGAAACTCTAGGTGAAATCAAGATGAGCTTTCTTTATGGTGTTCCACTGAGGAGCATTACAACTGGAACGAGAAGAGTTACTGCGAAGACAACAATCGGTTCTTTAGGGTATGCTGCCACCATGTTATACAACTCTGGTAAGGTCAGTAACAATAATACATCATTAAGAGCTCGTGTTCTATCAGCAGGGTTTTCTACATCTTCTATATGGTATCATGGGCATCTTAAGACGCCCAAACCAGGTGAGGAGTTGAAAATTACATTCATATTGAAAGATGGTAAGCAGACAACATATGACACGTCAGAAGGTGATTCTATATTGGATATTGCAGAAGCTCATAATTTAGACATGGAAGGTGCATGTGGAGGGTCATGCGCTTGCTCTACTTGTCATGTCATAGTTGATCCAGATTATTACGATGCAATTCCAGAACCTAATGACGACGAAAATGATATGTTGGATTTAGCTTACGGCTTGACGGAAACTTCAAGACTGGGGTGTCAAGTTAAAATGTCTAAGGATATAGATGGAATAAGAGTAGCATTACCTGCATTGACAAGGAATGTCAGTTTGAAAGATTACAAATGATTCAGAAGATGTCTCTTTTTTATCGGTTACATAAAATAGCATACCCTGGAAAACTAATAAAGTTAATATATACCTCTGTAAATACTTATATAAATATTTCATCACTTACACAACTTATTTATCAAAAAAGAAAATATGATAACATCTGTGTAAATAGCAACACATCTTTAATAGTTCATTTCTCATGTCATGTCTATATCAAGAATTGACGTAAAAAGCATTCCGTACCAGATACCTAAGAAGGTTGACTGTGTTTTTTTTCAGGATAATTGTAACCAAGAAATGTATCAAACTTTTGCATGCATACAGAGCCAATTGATGCACATACTATATATTATTCAAGCCTTAATTAAGAACTTCATCATCTTTATTGAACTGTCTCATCTTAGATGCGTGTGACAGCTTTTAGCGTAGTGGTCACGTGCCTCATCGGTTTCCCGTTTGTTTACAATTTGTTTCAAGTGCAAACAAAATATTGGCATCAAGATCACAAAAGTAAATATAACGAATATTGCGATGAATCACAATAGTATCATGGGTTAAAAACATGGTGACAAAGGCAATTGAAGGATCTATATGACGTTATCATAATCAGTAATACACAGAGACTTGTCCAAGGCGATTTTTAGTAACATTATAGAGGGCTCATTTGACAAAAATTAACACGCAGCTTCTTTTGCAATATTTTGAAACAACTTATTATTGTTAAATCGTATCTTTGAGAATAAATATTTCTGTTATCAAACAAGTTTCTATTCGTTAATTAAAATAACTATTTAGAATAAAATTCGAGAAAATAGAGCATCTATATAAATACTGGTGAATCTTTATTGTAATAATATAATAAGAACCATACTTTTTTTTTTAGTAGATATCATTATGAGTAATAATACTTCAAAGATCCCTTCATTATCATTGGTAGATAACACATTTGATTCTACTTTGCATGTGAACAAGAAGCTAAAGTTATCATCAGATAGAGAGATGCTAAGTGATGTCACCAACAATGCAAAAAATAAATACTCATATCGTAAAAACTCAAACGATAAAAATGTATCCAATATTTCAAGACTAAATAGTTTATATGATATGCAAAATAGAAGATTGATGAATAAATATATATATGGTGATGCACATGCGGTTGAAGAAGTCAAAAAACGTGAACGTAAAATTATCAAAGATATGAACCATTTAATCAATGCCATAGCAGAAATAGATAAAGAAACTTCATCAGTAATGTCGTCTGACTTGCCAGAGATTAGATATCAGATATCAAAAAAGAAGAATGGTTGTGCTGAATTAGAAAAAGAAATAATGAATTTGAATTCAATGTTAGATTTAAAGCAGGGCGACTTAGATCTGTTTAAAAGAAACGAAGAACTGGAGATCAAAAATTTACACTTAAAATATGAAGTTGAATTGCAAGAGTTAGAAAATGAATTACAAGAAGAACTGAATCAAGAAAAGTTTAAATGGGAAAAGCAAAAACAGGAATTAGAAAACATGAAACCAAGCGAAGAGATTGCTCAAGAGATAGAGATATTAAAAGGTGAACTTGAATCAGCAAAAATTGAATTGAATAACATTATAAACCAGAACGAGATACAACTAAATGATTACAAAGCAGAACTTCAAAATAAATTTGAAGAATTTAAGAAAGAAAAGAAGGCTCCTTTAGATAAACTTATTAGTAATAAGGAACAATTAAAAGAGAATATTGAAAAATATGAGACTGAAATAATAAATATCACCAAAGAACAAGATTTGCTGAAGAAGTCACAAGAAGATTTAAGAGAAAAGATTGAAAATTATAGTCAAAAATTAAAGAATTCTGAAAATGAAATGGTTCCACTAAATGAAAAATTAATGGCTGTTTCCAAAGAGTTTGAAATTCTCAAAAGTGAAAATGATAAATTAAAAGAATTGGCTTTCAAAGAAGAGCAACTCTACAAAGAAAAATATGAACAAGTTGAAGAAGAGCAACTACGAAGAAAAAAATTGGAAAACTCCATTGATGAGCTCAAAGGCACTATTAGATGTGTGGCCTATTATTCCACTACCGAGTTGCAAGATGCATATTCAATTGATATTCCAAGCCACACCATCACTTCAATTGATGTCGCTGGCAATGAGAACAATTTAAATTTAAAATTTTCAGACAATGTAAATAAAAAAGACGAGGTGAAGAGCTTACCTAATATGTATGAGTTTAACAGAGTAATTCCATCAGAATTAATTGAAGAGTCTATGATGTTATGCGATGAATATCAATGCTATCATGATATGTGTTTAGAGAACAGAACCAATTTTAATTTAATTTCCGTATCAGCAAGCCCATGGAACAAATTACGCAAAGCTGTCTTTCAATTATTAATCCCAAAGTATTTAGAAAAGTACAATATTTCTCTACAAAGTGTTTTTCTTTCCGAAGAGGTATACTCACAAGATTTATTATTACAGTATGCAGATACATCAATGAATCCAGAAGATATTAAAGATGGTATAGATCTTAAAATCGAAGAGAATTCTATTGAACTGAATAGTTACAGCATGGAAATTAAGGAAGACATTTCTGAGCTACCAACAGAAGTAATTGAACCAAAAGAAATAACTGAAAGTGGTATAAATATCTTGAAGTTCAAATTTCTAGAGAAAAATGAATCTGAATTAGAACAAGAGGAAAATCCAATTAATTATTACTTTGTGGAGTTTTATAATTTGGAAACCAATTATGTGTTAGAAAAGTATGTTACACCAGGCGAAACACCAACCACACCTATAGGGATGATAATTAAAAAACTAATACAAGACACAAAGTCATATTTCATATTTAAAATGGACAAAGTTGACGTAACAGATTTATTTACCAACATATCGAATAAAGTTAGTAAATTAAAAAATCCAAAGAGGAAACCAAACTAATCCGCATAGCATTCCACAAATTTCTCCTAAAGTTCGTCTATTTGTGCCAAGATAGCATATATATAAAGTTTTAATTACATTTTATAATTATATAACTTTGATTTTAGTTCATTAATCCATGCATTATTTAAAGATACAACATCTACAACAGTCTTTTCATGGACTGTTTAATATATTCGATGTACTTGTACATTATTCTATCGGTCTGTTAAAATATCTTTGATTAACCAATTCAATTCTTCACGTGAACCAATATTATTTTCATCGGTAGGCGTAAATGAAGGTTTCTCGTCCAGAAAATCAACAAGATCATCAATACTACTTTTAGTTATCACTAATTCATCATCATTTAGTAGATCCAACGAAGATACTGTCAGTTTCGTGCTTTCGGACTGAACAAGATATGGATATACATTGAATGCAGTATACATATCTTCATTAGTTAAAGAAATTGTTTGACCTTCATTTTGGTCTTCTAGCTGTTCAGATGGGCCAAGAGGTGCTATTGGTTGGTATCTACTAGTTTCGTCTAGATCATAAAATTCCGTAGTATTTTTTTTGCTATACTTGACGGTGTCAATAACTGATTCAATTACATTTTTCAAATATTGATCCAATGCAAGGGATAAAATGTCAACAGAATTTGCATCAACAGCACCAACTAAACCATGCTCTCTAGAAATACCCAACATTCGAAGATAAAGACTATCAGTATCAGGCAAGGAATGCGTGTCAATAGCCAACGGAGCGCTAAAGCCATTCATTACATCTTGACTCCATTCTGTTGGCGTCTTAAAGTTATTTTCCTTAACAAATTTCACTGATTCTTGATTTGTAACAATTGGAATTTTAGGAATAGTATCCAAACGTGCTTGTAAGACAGAGCACAAAACAAAACCACGTTTACCAGATTCCTTAGTGATTGCCCTTAATCTTTGTCTATCTATAGGTGGTAATGACATAACAATTTTTTTATAAGTTTCAATTTGAGAATTATGCTTATTGACCCTTTTTTTACTCATTTGAGAGCCACTTTTACCAAAGCCCCACGATCCCTCTGCATTAACCCCTAAAGGTGAATCACGTAATGCATTTGATAGAACTGATAACATGATTTGATTATGAAGCCGTATTAAAGTTTTTCGTACGTTTTTATGTAATGCTGGTGTTGTATTTGGAACGTTTGGTGGTACAAACAATAAATCTATTTCGTTAGACAGTTCTTTGCGAGAAAGTTTACCTAACATAAACAAAGTGATAATCTGCGCATATCTTGCCCAACTTTCTCTCCCTAATATGTTTGTATATTGTTCTATTAATGACTCTAAATCAACTCTTTTATTCAATTGCATATTAACTTTAGCTGTACTCACCATGGGGGATGCATCATTATTGATTTTAAGGGGTGTATTAATAACAGCAACTGATCTATTGTTAGGGTCGCTAACGGAATACGGTCTTGTTTCGCCATTTTTCATCGTCATTGTTTGACTAGACTCCAGTAGATCAGTGTTCATCACCGTTGGCCCAGGTTTCACAATAGACATTTATATATCGTGATATATTGTTGTTAATGCAGGACGATCGTAATATATTTTTTAAGCAATTATTCTATATTGGATATAAAACCTAATACAGATCTTCAACTTTGTATTTGAGAAACAATTGGGAAAATTTAGGATAACTGAAGTATTAAATGATTTATACGATATTAAGCCAATTTCAGTTTACTTCGGAAAAAGACAAATATTGATAAACAACTTTCAACTTTACTTAAAAGTGCTGTCAACAATTACTCAATTATAGCTAAATATCTCGAAATCCCTTTATTCATGTAACATCCCACATTAATCACTTATTTTATACATTTTATAACTTTTATAGAGATGACATTTGTTTAATCTTTCAAATTCATAGTAGAATATGTTTATTCTGTTTCTTGCAGTTCCGTATCGTACAAGATGACTAGTCATTTTAAGAAGACCTCATCTTAACATGAACAGTCTGACCGATGGTTTAGAAGTATACAGTTTCTACTTGTACACGATAGAAACCATTGCAACAGTGTGTTGTTGATACCAGTTGATACCAATTGTCCCTTGATTAGATAAATTAGCTTATTTTGTTATAAAATATGAGTAACAAGAGAAGAATGAAATAAAAGACACATTGAAATATTTGATTGAATCTATTATTGTTCGTTTTATTGTTACAATTAAATTAATATCTATATAGGATGACACTAAATTCTTTTATTAATACATTACTTGTAGAACATTAGGCTGGTTTATCACAGGTAATCAGAATCAACGTTTATTTCCTTATATTTGGAATATTTATAGTTGTGGTCTGGAGAGTATCTGTTTTCAATTGAACTTAAGTCTGGGTTTCTGTTAAAAATATCATCTAGCTTCAGATCTTGATCTGCTAGATATTTGGCTTTCTCATAATCTGAATGCTTGAATTTATCTTCTAAAAACTCTTTTTCGAAATATTCTTTCCCCTTAAGTTGACGTTGTTTATTGAATAATGTTTCTAATTCATCAAGTTTCGAAATATATTTCATTTTATCAATTTCATTTTTTTCTCTTAGTTTCTTATTTGTAATTTCTAATTCTACTATTTTATCATTTAAATTACTTATTTCCCTGTCCTTATCCATAACTTGAGCAACAAGTTTATCATCAACTTTTGGTGAGTTGTAACTTAATTCGATGGCTTTGTTGCTTATTTTTTTTAATTCATCATATTTGCTATGCAATTTGTAGAAGTTATCAAATATCTTTTTGGACTGTAGTTTTTCATTGTTCAATTCATTTTTAATTTCCATATATTTCATTTTATAACTTTCTTCCCGTTTCTTGTTTTCTTCTTTGCGACCTAATATATCCTTGTACATCAATTCAAGATCCCTACTATTTTTATCAAGTTTATCCAAAAGTGATAGATAATCTGATGTATGATCTTTAATTAGATTCTTATTACCATTATTCTTCAATGGAGACGTGAACTTACCTGGCAACACTTGAGGACTCTCAGATCTCGAAATATTCGGAGCTTGGCTGCGATCAAAACGTTCGGATTCATTGCCTACTGTTTTCCTAAAAAGTGCAGATAAGAATGCCGGGTCTTGAGTTGGAACCTTTACATCGTCATAAAGCGTTGATGTTTTCCTGAAACCATTCGTTTTATTCGCAAAAGTATCAGTGTTGTCATTGTATCCGGCATTCGACATGCTATTTGGATGAATTTCCACGGGAGCTAACAATTTCTCTATTTTTAGTCTTCTTTCTGGATCCATAATATAATCCAAATCCTGTTGCATATTCTTCACGTTGACATAGTTACCTTCATGTGTACTTTCATCCATGCCAGTTTGATATCTTTGATGAGAAAATCTGACTTTATTCTTTCTGTATTTATCATCGTTCACCAATGGATCCCGTAGCAGGTCATACTTATCATAAAATGCCTGGTTTGAGCCACCTGTCCATGAAGAAGATCGAGACCTGCCATGTTCGACCGTGCACTCATCATTATTTTCATGATATATATTATTAAACCTCTGATACTTATAATTCGTGTCATCCTGTGCAAATTCTTTGTATTTCCTCGTAGGTGAAACACTTGAACCAAATAATGCATCTTTTGTCCATTTAAACAGACCAGTTATCCCACCATGATCTTTGGGATTTATATCATTTGTGATAATATCTGCATTCATGTCTCCAAAGAAAATATAAAACGGACTTAAATCAACGTATTCAAACAGTTCCAATGTCTATCCGTAATATCACCCACTCACTGGTTCACCTTGCATCATCAGGAATACTCAAGATACAAAGAACACATTGTTTCATTTAAAGATGTTTGTGTTACTTTTATAAAATCGAATTCCACAAGAGTCGCGCGTAAGTAATTAACATAGTAAACACGATCTCGAAGGTTCATCAGATCTTACTATTTTAAACAAAAGTCTTTTAACGGAATTGGAAGAGCATGGGAAGACATGTGTATACATATGCGTATATGTGTTGTTATAAGAGTAGTTGAATTGCATGACGAAGATCACTCAAAGTGTGGTGGCTATGGATTCAATTGATAAAAACGTTCCAGTTCTTTGGCAAGATGATGAGTTCGTTATAAGGTACAATGTTGCAAAGAGTGTGCATAAACTAGTCTTGTCGATGAACAAGAGTGCTTCCGATTGCAATAACCAATCAAGTTTGAGAGGAGATGATGTACTATTGAAATGGACACATACCTGTCTTTCCATCGATCCTCAATCGTTCATACTGAAGAAGACAGACCAAGTTTCTAGGATACAATTGGTATGGTGTCATGGAAACGTTGTATATTGCGATTCCTTGACTATTGATTCTCAAAATATTGTTGGTTTTGAGACTGAGCCTCTAATTACTGTTGATTTTGATGTATCGGCTTACTATGTGATATGGAACCATGGCTTAGTGTTGTTGTATGAAAAACTGTCTTCGATTCTACATGTCTTTGACACTGGATATAACAAGAAGATTGGAGAAATAGCGATGTATTCAACAGATCTCCATGATACTCCAATGCGAAGTTACGTTCTCTACAGTAGAAATCACGATTTATTTAGCGTTGTAGTTTTCGAATACGATTCTTCAATCAAGAAAACTATTCACTATTTGAACACTTATAGCCTGCCGAATTTCAATCTGAAGCATTACTCGAGATTACCAGAAGGTTACATCGATTATGTAATATTACAACCACAACCATCAACCATCAGAACGTGCAACACACTCAACAATGAAATAATAACAATATGTTCATATTGCAATATATTGCAAAAAATAACAATCCAATGGTTCTCCTTCACAAATGAAACAAACACCAAACCATGGTTTGAGACCACCATACGGGACTACAGCTTTAACATGGGAGCCACCATTAAAGACCATACTGTCAGCTTACTGTTGTCAAATAGCAACGCAACGGGCAAGCAACTATTTCGAGCAACCTTTGACCCATTTTCATTATCGCAAGAATGGGAAATCAACCAAATAAATAACTAGAACCTCCCCCACTAGAACCCCCAGCATGAATCTCACTATATAAGAACATTTACATGTATAACATATACATAGCATTGTATATTCATTCTATTCATTTAGTGACGCTACTATTTAAATATCCATCATGTTACCCGAACAATGTGCACCTTGAGGCTCAAAAGACACTTTCTTTGTTCAAATCTGCAAAGTCCATTTATAGTTTCTTTGAATCAGTGAACACTGTTGAATTGATCAACCTGGGATACCGATTTAGAAGTTGTTCATATACATTTATTTGTTGCTGGGGGAGGGCTCGATGGTTAAACTTGCTAGTTTGGAGAGTTTGGAGAGTTTCCTTTAACGATCGGCACGAACAATACATATACATATATAAACTAAAAAATAATGTTTGCGGTCATTTGGGTAACGTGTTTATTGCAATGTCTGCTTATGAACAGCATCGGTGTTGTGGCTGACGATAGTGTTCCTGACTATTCTGGAGATACTTTGCATGGTACTTGGTCTTCAAAATCAAACCAGGTTTTCACTGGTCCGGGTTTTTATGATCCCGTTGATGAATTGTTAATAGAACCATCTTTACCAGGTATTTCCATTTCCTTTACTGAAGATGGTTTCTACGAAGAGGCATGGTACAGAGTCGCTGGTAATGCAAAGGATCCCCGTTGTCCTACTGCAGTTCTGATTTTCCAACATGGTAAATATGAGGTCTTAACAAACGGTACATTGAAATTATATCCTTTTGAGGTTGATGGAAGACAGTTATTAAGTGATCCATGTAACGACGGTGGCGTCTCTGCGTACACTAGATACAGTCAAGTTGGTACATACTTGTCATTTTACACAGTTTTAGATGATTACCATGGTGTTTTCAAATTACAACTGTTCGAATTCGACGGTACTCCATTGCAACCTCTATATTTGGCATACAGACCACCTATCATGTTACCAACCATTACATTGAATCCAACTGCCTCTGGTTCTGAAGATTCCTCATCCGATGAAACTAGTTCTGCCGTAGCGAAGAGGTCCTTGAGATCTTTAGTGAAAAGAAATTTAGAAAACAGATACAAGACAAATGCAGTCAAGAAACAACGTAGTATCTTTAACTCAAGCACTGTTTGGTATGCATGTATGACAGTGATCTGTATTTGTTCTGCTGCATTCATCTTTTCATAAGTGCTGGAAGCCCTACTATTAAACGCCAAAGTTGAATTTTATAAAGGAAAAACGAAACAAGATAACATATGCAAGAAGATACACTAGAGTTAGAGAATACCAGTATGTTGATTTGTGAGTAAGGTATAAACACGCTAGACGTGGCAATTTCACAAAAGAACACATTCCTTTGACCTGAATTGCAAATGAAACTGAAGCACAAGCAAAAAATATATACAAAAACAATTTCAGGACAAAAACATAAACTGTACAACTATATAAATAGATATATATATAGGTTTATTAACCTCAGGATAAATACTAACTTCACATATCATATTATCTTCTATTACTATTATAGTTTTATACTTGAAACATAGTCGTTATATAGTGGAAATGATTCATTGACGGTTGATTCCTTTCAGCGCACGCTTCAAAATTCGCTAATAATTTTACAACGCCTACTTATCTTAATTAGTATTTTAATACTAAATATATATAAGTGATAATAGTTGACAGTATTCTGATTAACTTTGTTTTTTATACTAAATCGATAACAAAAGATCAAAATAGCACTGTTTGCTTTCATATAGTTGCACATTGCAAGTAGACTTCTTTTAAGACACTCACGATATTTGTTAATTTTGCATAGTGTGAATTTTAGTATCGGCTCACAGAAATAGGGGAATAATATTGTTCTATTGACAACTAAGGATATAACCACTTATTGTTACGGTGCCATTTAGTATAAATTATACAAATATGACAGGACTTGTTGTTTATCCAAACGAGTTAGACTCTTTGATTGAAGCTGCTACTAGTTCCAGCATTCCAAATGGGGATGTTGATCTACATGCTTCTTTGGAAATATCTGATATAATAAGATCTAAAAGAATCCCTCATAAAGATTCTATGCGATGTTTGAAGAAACGGATCATTGGTACTTATTCAAATCCAAATACCCAGTTAGCAAGTTGGAAATTGACAGATATTTGTATAAAGAATGGTGGTACAGGATTCATCAAAGAAATATGTTCTAGAGAGTTTATGGATACAATGGAGAGTACCATCTTAAAATCTGAATTAGATGCAGAGGTCAAGGATTTAGTGACAAAACTTGTTTACGAATTATATCTTGCATTTAAAAATGATTCACAGTTAAACTATGTTTCAAAAGTACACGATAAACTAAAGGCAAGAGGTATTCAATTTCCTGATAATTTGATGGATTCTAGAAGCGCTCTTAATCTTTTTGATTCTAAAACACCAGCTGATTGGATCGATTCGGATGCATGTATGATCTGTTCCAGGAAATTCTCTTTATTGAATAGAAGACATCATTGTAGATCATGTGGTGGTATATTTTGCCAGGATCATTCTTCAAACAATATCCAATTACCTGATTTAGGAATTCACGATCTGGTTAGAGTATGTGATAATTGTTACGATGATTATGATATTAAAAATTCCGGAGGAAGCTCTAAACCAAGAATACACCACCATAAAAGTGACAAGAACAAAGAATATTTTGATGCAGAAGAAGAACAATTAAGAAAAGCAATTAAGTTATCACTTAAGGAAAATCACCAATCAAACCAATACAATAATAAAACAGAACCAATTGTTCCTTATGTGAACCATGAAGATGCTCCTAAAGATACCATTAACACTGAAGAAATTGATAATGACCCAGAATTGAAAGCTGCTATTGAAGCTAGTTTGAAGCAATCTGAAATTGACAAGGATAAAAGACTTCAATTGGAACAATATTCACAGCAGCAGCAGGAGCAACAACAGGGTACATATTACCGAAATCCAAACATTAACCAAGCATCTATTCAACAAAGTGCACCTTATAACAGTTATGAAATTTCCTCTGAAGAGGAGAACAACATTTACCTGTTTGCATCACTTGTTGAGAAACTGAAAAACAAACCTACAACAGAAGTTCTTGAAGATCAACAACTCCAAGCCCTATATCAAAAAGTTGTTCAATCAAGGCCAAGATTAAACAATTCTTTAAATGATACTGTAACAAAGTATAACACATTAATTGAAATGAATGGTAAAATTTCCAATATTATGAATATATATGATGAGTTATTGGAAAATCAACTAAATTCTATTAACGTAAGACAAACATATGCCGCACCTGTTGTGCCATCAGATCCTTACACGTATTATCAACAGCAAAGTGCTCAACCTCACCAAAGTAATACGCATTTACAGCAGCATCAAGTAGCAAATGAAATAGTGCAACCGACACAAGTTAAAGAGGAATCCACATTGAAAGCTCTTGGTAATCTTGTCATAGATAATCAAAAACCTAATAATGCTATCATATCTCCATACCCAATAGAAGAAAGTGAACCAGAGCCTGTAGTTACACATCTAAAAGTGGCAACTGAACCTCCTTATAGCGATAATGAACTTAAAATCGGTTCCTCCACTGAATTTGCACCGATAGATGGTTCTGCAGATTCACCACTAGCTGAAACCAGCAATAAGCAAACTGATAATATAACAGCATTTGATTTTCCAACCGTACCTGCAGTCAAAACTGCTTTAGTTACTCAGGAACCTCAAATTGTACAGGAAGAACCACAAGAGGAACTATTGTTAGAATTATAAGATGCTTATTATTTGTATATATGTGCAGAAATATCGTGAGATAATTCGATATTTACTTAAACAAAAGTATATATATACGTAAATATATTATCTAACGTAAAATATCAAGGTGTAATGATATATTATTTTTATAAGTTCCCTATAAAACAACTTCATCTGTTTGTAATCCACATTCCATACATCGTCTGCGTTGTAATGCATTCCCGTCTTCATCTTCTCCACCATCAATTGGGTTGCTAAAGTTATGAACATGTGTTTTACCATATTTTTTCTCTTTTAAACGATTGGTATATTCCTGTGCCCTTGTCTTTAACCTCATTTGTTTCATTTTCTCTTGATATTTTTTTTCACGTCTTGATACCTTCCCTTCTTCACGTCGTTTCCATTCATTATCTAATCCTTCTTCTCCTTCCCATTTTTCAAAGGCAAACTTTTCAATTTCACATCTCACAAACAATTGCATTCTAGCAAATGTTCCTGAATGTGGATTTGGTTTTTCCAGCCTGTGAAATAACCCTATGTCATTCAATTCAGGATCTGTTAATAAATAATCCTCTTTACATTCTGTTTTAGTCAGTAGAGCATATTTTTCAGGTATATCCTTTGCACATTTTTTACATACTTGTAATTTGAACACATCATTTAACACTGGGTCCATTTCAATATTAATTTTACATTCTATACATTTTGGCGCTTGGGAAATGTGCTCAGGCGGAGGTGCATTTTCATAAATATATTTTCTCTCTTGTTGTTCTCTTTTCCAATCTTCCAATGACTTGTGTTTAGTAGGTCCATTTGAATCTTCTCCGTAATAATCAAAATCATCAGCGTCGAATCCACTTGCTCTATCTTCTATGTTAATAAATCCACCATTTGAATTTCGCACTTTAGCAAAATCATATTCTATGTAATCTTGAGTTCTGATACTTGGTCTTATTCTACTTAACGGATCCTTCTGTGCATTCTGGGGTTTATCATTATTTGCAATCGGTGAACTAACGTTTGAGGTTGACAAATCTATGTTTCGTACATCCGAGCTGTTCACCTCTATGACAGAGGGAAGAGGCCTCGGTGTAAGATCACTATTGGTTGTATTATTTCCAGCGTTAATTTCTATAACAGTTGGTGCGATTCTTCTTGAAATCTGTTGCTCTTGTGAAGCTTTCAGTATTCCTCTACTTTTTAATCTTTCCAACGCTTTGATTCTATTAGCTTCAATCTTTGCTTTTTGTTCAGGAGTCATTCGTGTAGACTTATCTCTTAACTTCAATTGTGTGCTATTCCCTAGGGACGCAGATAGAGCTTTTATATATATAACAATAAATATATATATATATATATATATATCTAGAGCTCATCGAAACCTTAAAATATAATTATTAATTCAGTAACATATTTCACCTAAAAATTTAATACAAGTCACGTGATGTGATCAGGTTTTCAGCTATAATAGTCTTGCCAAAGTCAAGAAACCGTCTCAATTAACACGAATAGAGCTTTGATTCAGAGTGTAGTGCACCAGGCAAGAATCAGACTGCAATATAATTGAATAGCTGCGCCAAATTCGAACTGTGACGGAAAAAACCCACTTACAGACTAATAGTACATTGACATTTCATTTTATTTGAGTTAACGAATGGCTGCTTATAAGTAAAAAGAATCTAGTTTCTTTTCCGATGTCAATATCTCAATGGAGTACGTTACACTGGCCATTATCCTCAATCCTTGACATTCGAGTGAAAATAGTACATTTACAAGTGATGCGATCAAGTTGAGAACATGCATTAATAGTGCGATCTGGCAAAAACAAAAACAGAAACACCCATCAACTTAAAAGTCATCATCATCAACTGTAGCGTTGGAATATGTTTTCGTCCTAGCAGCATTTAAACTATTTGAAATACAAACACTATCCATTCAAAAGAGATGCCTTATGCAATATAAAAACTTTTCCACTCGTCATCGCAACAAATATTTTTGGTGAAGTTGATGAGAGACGCGTTTGTTCATATTCACGTTAAATTTGTATAAACACAAACAAACACCAATTGTAGATAATACTGTAAATAGACAAGCTGTAAATAAAACAAAATGCAATTCGCCATAGCTCATGAACGTAGCGGTTAATGATATCTGTATACCTCAAAGATATGCGTGATCTGCTGACAATTGATATAGTAGGTTTCTGTCTTTTGTGAATTCCTTAGTTCTCATATTTACAAATATTTTGAATCACAATGTCAATGGTGATATGGGACCAGTTTGAATATTTTCCCATCATTGTAGAATATTGAAACCTCTTGTGTCTTGTATGGGTATTGCACATGGTTCAGTCGTCGGTGAAACACCTGGAACTAGGTTTTTCTTTCTCTTGTGCTAAATGTTTACAATTCATCCCGACGCACCATAATATAATTTATAAATTTGTTTACCATAGTAAACGAAATTGTTACGAATTCACTAGATGTTATTGTGTACTATTGTATAACTTAAAAATCAATCAATATATATATATATATAAGTGTGTGTGTCCTTTTTAGAAAATACTCTTATCAATATATTAATCAATTGTTGTTTTCGTATTGTTGCAGTGTTTGATCCCAGTGTTAATACTAGCAAGGTTCATAGAAACGATACTACATTGAGCATGGATATTCAGAGACTGCCACTGAGAGATTTGTCAAACATAAGGTTTTATAAACAACCAGTATTACACAATAATAATGAGAAGTTTCATTTTCATCTAGATACGTTGTCATCTATTACAACGTTGATTGGTGATACTCATTTTCAAGGTAACTCGAAAGATTCTGTATTGCCAACGGATGTTAAATTGCATAACACTACACAAACTTCAAATATCTTTAACGATCACAGTTCTAATGAGACCTCTAAAAGGACTAGTGAATTAAAACACACTGACGACATATGCAATAGATTAAAGATCAGATTGCAATTTGCATTTTATAAGTATCAAACAAATCAAATTGATAAAAAATTTACAGACATAAAGAAAAGCTTAGCAAACACTTCAGCAACTTATCCAGATGACTGCGATTTCCAACTATTGATAGAGACCCCAAGTAAAAAAAGAAATCATGATAATATGGGTAAAATTTCGAAGAAAAAACATAATGGAAAAAGAAAGTTGATGATGTCTAGTGGAAATTTTTTTATATCACATGGAAAGAAGGATACCCAAGGTTCTACTATAGAAAAACACCATTCCAAATACTCGAGTCAACCAAATGATTCATCCATAAATTCAATTGCGTCCGATAATGACACAAAGGATTGTAAAAATATCACAGGTGACACGACTATTTTCACAACACCGTCATCAAAAACTCATACTTTCCCAAATAATAACGTCTCATCTTCTTCTGTCAAAAACAAGCAAGAAACCCCGATGAGTGTCAAAGCTGCAAAATCATTGATATCATTGTTTACAAGCAATAGAAACTAGTAAGCAAAACTGCCAAATATATCTGGTAAACTCATTACTAGGACCAGACCATCTTTATTTTAAAGCTACACTCTTTTTTTGCTTCTCATTCCATATATTTTCCCTTTCATCAGAAATTCAATATTATTATTGTTTTCAGCTCACTGTATATAATTAACGATATATAGCTTTACATAGTCATTATTTAGGTTATTTTTCACATCAAATACTAGGTAATCATCTCATTTGTACATGATCATAATACATGTTTTGCATCACTTTACATTTATTGTGGTATAATCTCTTATATTTAATATTTTAACAACACAAATTGCTGACGTTCTTGAATTACTGTCCTTTTAAAATATTGAACGCGTCGCTACCAAATGTGTTCATACAGATATCAAATTGTTAAAAGTAACAAATGAAATAAGTCAAAATTTAGTTATCAAGAAAGATAGTTAGATCTTTAGCTGATAATACTTGGGCTACTTAAGGTGGCTCACTAGTGAGTTTCTTGATAATACATATTCCAATTATAAATAACTTTACAATTCTAGTAAAAGTAATTTAAAAGAAGGTAATTGACTTATTTTTAGCCTTCATCGTAAAACAATTTATTATTTTTACAGGCGACAGCGCAGAAAGGTTCCACCATAATTATAAATATAAAAGATGAGTTTGCGAAATAAATCATTGATTGAAATAATGAATAAACTTGAGCCTGCTGATGTGGGTACAAATCAAGCTTCTTCTGAACTCGAAAGCGAAGGCAAGCCAACATTGGGCCCTAATTTAGCTAGCGCACCCAGCTCTACTACATTAAATACAATTGGATCAAATACAAATATTGCAAACACAGAATTTATACCCTATTTATTCTACTGTTTACACCAAATAAGAAAAGATCAGAGTAATTCTGCAAATAAATTTGAACTACAAGTGGGATTTATTAAGCATAGACTAAGGAGTTGCAAAACTTTCATAGAGACCGACCAAGTATTTAAAGACTTAATGAGCAAATCAATTGAAGATTGGAATGAGGAGATACAAAATCGTGAATGTGAACTACAAAGGAAGAAGGAAGTTATCAATAATTTAAGAAGCACAATCGATTCTATTTTGAATAAATAAAAATTTCCTGAGAGAAAACAATATAAGCATGCTATTATTCATAGCCATAATCGACTACGAATAAAAAGAGGAAGGATGGTTGACTGAGTAGGTAATCTTGTGGTTGTAATTAATAAAACCTTTATTAAATGCAATGAATATATAAAATTTGATAAACATATATAATTTGATACATAATAGATATGTTTACGGATGAAAAGGGCCAGCCTTTTTGGTTACTGATATTGCTTCTATTAGCAAGCATCGACTTATTCAAAAGATGATGATCTCCCATTTGAAAGAGACTTATTATTTTCTTTATAATGATTTCTGATATCAAAAGTGGAGACTAAGGGGTTATATGAGCTATATCTCTTAGTTTTTAATTGTGTTGTATTTTCTTTTTCTAATAAGGTTGATTGACTATTTATTGGTATATGCGAATACTGTTGGAATGCCTTTTTGAATGCATCATTAATAATATCTTCCTGTACATGATTATTAGCAATCCAGTTTTTAGGGTTTAGGGTACATTGACTTGAAATTACGTTCGAATGGTTATTGATTAATATATCGTGAGATATAGAACCAACATCACTACTATCAGATTCACTAGAATCTTCCAACAAATAGCTCAGTTGATCATCTTCTGATTCCTCATCATAGGAAATTTTGGTATTGTTTGAAGGGGAGGAGTTTATTATTAGACAATCTTTTGCTGATTCTGTGTTGGCCATAAGAATAGGTAGTAAAGTATCATCGGCAGTTTTAATTGTAAAATCGCAAATCTTCGAGATTTGTTCTTCAAAGGAAGTCAATACTATCTTCATCTCGTTATCCTCATCTTTCGTTCCCTGGTTTAAATAAAAGTCCACACTCCAGAATCTTTCAGGATTATAGAAATGTATTGAATATGTTGTTGAACCAGTTGATTTTGTCACTTTCAACTTTGGAAGAATTGGATGAATTATATTTCCTTTTCTTCCTAATGATAGGTAATTCATAGTTTGCGGTTTCTCATTTGGTAAATTAGATATTGTTCTGATCTGGTATATTTCTATAGGACCGTGTGCGACAAGTGAATATGGTTTCATGGAGACAGTATTGTTACTTATTGACGAAGAAAAACTTGTATCATCTCTATTATGCAATTTATTGTTCTCAGAAGAATTGACTTTGTCGGTAGCTTGGTGTTTAATGTTAGGAGTATAGCTCATCACTCTAACATCGTTGTGATAGAATAATGTTACGCGTTGGGTAGAAAGTCTCTTATTGATCTTGGCTTTTCTTTCTGAATCTATATCTTTGCCAGTATTATTGTTTGTATCATAATTTGTTAAACTATTTGATTTAGTATATTTAGTAGAAGCTGTCTTCATGGCATTTTTTGAAGATTTTAACTTCAATGTGTCTTTCAAGATACCGAGGGCAGATAATTGCTTTTTCTTTTTGGTTCCTTGTTTATTTGTAGTAGTATATTTAGCGGTTGTATCATTTTTTTTCTTTTCAAGCACCCCATCATGCTTAGAAGTTAATTGTTTATTAACAGAAGCATTATAATTTTTCATTATATTATTCTCTTTACAATTCAACTGAAGATTATTTGAATAAAAATATGAAATGACTCTATTTCGCTATTACTTTTTTTTCAAACACTTTATCTTGAAGTAACCAATTGACGAGAATTAAACAAAAACCATTAGACTTATAAGAGTGTGAGTGCATAATTATAAGTAATCTCAAACTGTCATTACTATGCATGCTACAAGTTTACGTCTTTTAGTACTTTTTACTATGGCTTTTCTGACGGCAAGCAATATAATAATATATCATCGTGATCATCGCAGTCAAAGACAAACTAAAATGCAAAAACAATATGGGTCACGTGAGTAGGATATAAGAGCCAAACCCTTAATGTTGATTACCGTAGTTATAGGTTTCATAATCATGGTTACATATATCTAAAGGGACATGCATAAAAGACAGGAAGTACGGATTCCAAAAGCATCATTAACGTTAAGTTAAATTCATAAGCCTCTAATAATCTGGTAGCTAAAATCTAAGACTATTTTCTGGTCAGAATCACCAAACCAAATGAAAAGATTAAACAAATAATATCTATTATTAAATTAAACATACATTAAGTACAATACCTCTATCTCTGGCATTTTTACATAACATGCCACTGACAATACGGTACAATGAAGAAAAAGTATATATATATTATATAAAATGGGGAATGTGGAGGGGGTTGAAAAAGATTTAGTAAGAAAAACTTAAGTTCGTTTTAAAACATTACACTCTCTTTCTGCCAACCAAGTAGTCAGCAATTTCTCTGGTAGCTTGCCAGTGGATGACTTTTGGCATTCTCTTTTCAATGTCTGCTTCAAAATCATATGCATGTCTAATTGGAGTAAAGACAACGTGGGTACCTCTAATACCGATCACAGAAGCAGTAGCTGAAACGGCCTTGTCTTCGTATACAAAATCATCATCGGCAGCACGAGCAGATTTGATGACATCTTGTTGTTCTTCAATGAAAGAAACAGCTCTGACAGCAAGTCTTGTAGCTCTAGTTCTGTCAATTGGGGATGGTAAACCACCTTGTTGAACATGACCTGGGATAGCTGGTTTAGCATCGAATCTACCTTCAGCTTCAGCGGTGATAATTTCAGCAATTTGTTTTGCACTCATAGCCTTGGAAGCATTTGAACTCTTTAGGATAACCTTACCGAATCTACCTCTACCTTGAGCCTTCTTAAACGATTCATCTAATGTCTTAATATCTTGAGATAATTGTTGTAAAGATAAACCTTCTTCTGGAACGTAAGAAGCTTGAGCACCAACAGCTAAAGCTGCACAGGTAGCTAAGTAACCACTGTTACCACCTTGGACATCGATAACAAAAGCTCTACCTCTGATGGAAGCAGCAGATTGCTTAACGACATCACAGTATTGCATTAAGGAGTTTAATGCAGTATCAGCACCTAAAGAGTATTCAGTGGCTGGAACGTTATTAGATAAAGTAGCTGGGATTAAAACCATTGGGATTCTGAAGGCAGCATAACTGTCTCTAGCAACTTCTAATTGATGCAAGGAAATGAAAGCTTCGAAACCACCAACAACAATTAAACCATCGAATTGGTATTTTTGGAAGTAGTAAGCAATCATACCAATGTCAGCTTCTTCAGGAGTAGCTCTATTAGTACCGATTTCGGAACCACCACGTGATTGCCAGCCGATAATATCCTTCCATGATAATGAACGAACACTTTCATGTCTAGCTAAACCACTGAAACCATTGTAGATAGCATATGGTTTGTGACCTTGAGCCATACAATAGGTAGCCATGGAATAGACAGCAGAGTTAATACCACCTGCAGGAGCACCGACACTAACAATGGCAATCTTTAATCTCTTGTCAACTGGTAATCTTGGTTCGGCATGGTCAGCAACGTTTATAGCCATGTAGTTGTTGAAATGCTCAATAAATTCGGTATCTCTTAAAGCCATGGCCTTCTTGAAGTCTTTTGCGTGAATAGCATCAGCAACAGATTTGGTCAAAGCAACAGAGTCGACTAATGGTTTACGTGTAATTTGGTTTTCGTTAATGGCAATTAAAGCTGATGGAGTTTCTGGAGTAGAGTCTAAAACTGCGTTAACAGCTTCAACACCTTGTAAAGTGGCTAACATTCTATCGTAGGCAACAGCGGTACCACCTCTTTGAACGTGACCTAACGTAGTAATTCTGGTATCTAAACCTAATTCACATAATACAGAGTGTACATCCTTGGCGGAAATTGGGTTTAAGTCACAGTCAATAGCACCTTCTGCAACAACAATAATGGAAGTTCTCTTTCCGTGAGCTCTGTGCTTAGAAACAATGTTGCACATTTCTTCTTGCCATTGACCAGCGACGGCTGGTTGTTCTGGAATAAAAATGTAGTCAGCAGATGTAGCAATACCGGCTAACAAAGCTAACCAACCACAGTTTCTACCCATAACTTCGACAACGAAAGCTCTGGAATGTGAGTTAGCTGTAGCTTCGACGTAATCGACAGCGGTACAGATTCTGTCCAAGGCAGAGTAAGCACCAATAGTAGCATCAGTAGTAGACATATCGTTATCGATGGAACCGACGGTACCACAAATGTTCAAATGTTGGTATCTGTTAAATTGTTCGGAAGAAATCTTCTTGGTCTTTAATAATTCATCAATCAAAGATGGCCATTCAGATCTGAACAAATCGGCACCGGTTAAGGAACCATCACCACCACAGACGATTAGAGCGTCGACACCGGCTTCAATTAAATGTTGAGCACCTAATAATCTACCTTCACGTTGTCTGAATTCTAGACATCTGGCAGTACCGATATTGGTACCACCTTCAGCACTCCAGCCTCTAACATCTTCCCAGGTAACTTCCTTTATGTATTCTGGACCACCCTGACTAAACCTTCGTAACCTTCCATGACAAAAAGCACGACAGCCCTTAAATATCGTGGAACGAACAATAGCTCTGACACAAGAGTTCATACCTTGCGCATCACCACCAGAGGTCATAACAGCAATGGCTTTTTCAGCTTTATTTGGGTTAAGCTTTGTTGGCAAGGATGGGTAGTCAACAGAAGTAGCTAATTGGGAGGATAAATCAGTGTAAGAACCTAATTTGGAAGTCAAGTCTCTTTTCTTGTGAGATTCCTCGACTTTTTCGGTTGGCTTTGTACTGATAGCATTCTTAGTGGCAGTAACACCAAATAAGTTACCTAATGGATCGATGGAATATAATAATAATGGGTTCAATTCACTTGGGAAACTTTGAGTTGGAGAGTTACTGGCAGCTAATTTTTGTCTAACACTGCAGATATCAGCAGAGTTAAAAACAGTAGCAGAAGAAGCAGCAGTTCTCCAGTCAATGGAGGATTGATTTTTTGAGAAGAATTCGACCCTTTTTGAATGTTCTTGAGCTTTGGTGCTGTCTTCAGATAAAACGACCTTAATGGTGACGGCACCATTTGATAAGATGTAGGAGGTTTCTGAGATTTCACGGGAAGACAAACCTAAGACGTTTTCGTAAAATTTAACTGTCTCATGTAATAAATCCTTAGAATAGGCGTTTATAGTACTATAAGAAGTACCATTAACTAATGGTAAAGTAACAGTCATTGCTATTAGTCTTTTCTAAGTTGGGTTATTGAGCTAAGCCAGAGAATACTAAAAACAAAAATAGAAAAAAGGACGCAACAAGTAATCACAATTAAAATAATAAAATCGTTTTTAAATAACAAAGAAACTGAATATCAATTGGTTCTAATTATTATTTATTATAAATAATAAAATTCAGAATGGTGTTGAAAAATAATTGATATAAAATTAGCTGGACAAAAATAAAAGTCAAGAAAAAAAAACAATAAAAGAAATTTTGTTATATATAAATTCTATTAAGAAACAATTCCAATACATATAGAAACATAATAATATATGGTTCAAAATATAATCTTGGGCAGAAAAACAAGAATCAAGAAGTTATCACTATATTACTTTCTATCATAATATAGAAATGAAGTTAACAAATAAAGTATAGTATCCTTCAAAAGAAGTTTTTAAGTAAATTCCAATCCTCATCGTTAAATGAAAAATGGTACATATAGAAACTAGTAAAACAACTGACAACAAACGTATGCATATATATTACCTTTTGCGTTTGATATAACTAGACTAATCAGTTATGTTAGTTAGCACAAGCCAATCTACATAAGAGATACATAAAGTAGTTCAAAATAGGTTATAGAGAAACTCGGAATTTTGATATCTTGTTTCAACTGGGCAAAAGGCACAGACACACTCAGTAATCGTACTATGCTGTACTGTAATGTATTTGAGTTAGTTATTTTTAATGTATACTGCGGTTATTAAAATTATTTAAAAGATAATGGTACTTTCTGAAGTGTTGCTTTGCTATGCAAGATGATTGAAGTTATTGCAGCTGACAACAACACATACACACAGATAGTTAATTGTTATTATCTCTCTCTCTATGGCTTACCTCCTTGATCATAACAAACGCTCACTCACACTCATTCCCTCTCTTGCCTAGTATATGACATATGAAGTATTTACTTATGCGATTACTGATTGAGGTATTTCAGAGTGAGTTATTAATTTTTAGTAGTACCTAAGTTCTTACCAAGAGTTCTTAACGAAACAGAAGAAACACATTTACATTGAAGATAGAATGAGTGCTAATCCAATCTCACTTATTGCTACCAAAGGTATACACTAAAGAACCTTTTATGTTGTCTTTTTGTAATAAAGCTCCAAGCTCTACTCACTGTAGTCTCCAGATCATTGAATATTGACAGTACGTTAAGTGTTGTTTGCCACTATGATGGTTTCGAAATCAATTGAGCGTTGCAGTTGTATTGTATTGTATTAACAGTTAAAGCGCATACAGTATTAAGAAGCGAAGCAGCAGGTGACTACTGGAGTGTGTTGTATTATTATCTTGTATGCTTTGTATAAGTGCCATTGTCTACAGAATTCCCGGGAAGATTGGAAATTCATATTTCGCTCTTAGCAGAGACAAGGGTGTAGAACCATAAAGAAGAACAAGGATCTGGTGCGCGCTTTTTCCTGTTGAGCGGTATGTTGTATCATTTTCGTTGCAGTTAAGGGGAGCTGAGCTATATGCGATTTCGAGCGAAATCGGAAAAATAGTGGAAGGCCGAATTGCCGCGATGCTCGTATTTTTTCATAACGAACGTAAAAATGAAAATTAGAGGAAGTTCAAAATATTCAGTTTTTGGGATGTTGGAGGAAAGGAGGGTTATTGATTTAACTTGCTGTTTTTTGTCTTTTTTTTCGTACAGGTATAACTGTTTAGGCTCCTTTTCACAGTAAGGTAGAGAAGTGAAAGATCGTGTAAATAACCATATACGGCGTGTTTAATTTCCGTCGTTATGGACTGTTTCTTTCACGATACAAACAAAGAAGGCACGTGAGTTGTGCATAGTCCCCGATGATATTTATTCTCAATTTACTCCGATTATACGGTTCGCGTAGTTGCGCAGGGCAAGGCATTCGGTGTTTTTAGTGTTCTATGTAAATTTGATTATATGTGCACATGACACTTTTTAGCACTTATATCACGTGCTATCTGGATATTAATAAAAAAGTGTCACTTAGTCTTTTGAATATAAATATAATTTTCAATACACACACGGTTAAATACAGGCATACATATATGTGAATATGGTTATTGGGTTGTTAGTGACATTCTTATTTTTGTTTGCGATTGAGATTTAAAAACCGATCAATTTCATTAGTCCGAATCCTACTGTCACGATTATAAAGTAACATAAGAATCCTGAAGGTACACCTCTTGTTATAAAATTGCCAACGGTCAGATATCTATCACCAAATTCATCTGTCAATGAAATTGCAGTCACATTTGGAATACCAGACGTTGGTAATCCCATTGCACAGGAACACAGCATGGTGGCCATCATCACTAATAATCTTGAATGATCAGATGGTAGACTTGAACCAATTTCGCTCATCAATGGTAAAACAATCATTGCTGCCACTACATGTGACACAAATGTAGCTATAGTTAAAATTAATAAACCAAAAATAAGCACAATTGTGAAAATAGTGTCATGTTCCACTTGGGCTTTGATTATCTCCGCAACGTGACTTAGCAATCCAGATAATGATACGGCTTTTCCTAGCGTAGTACCACCCATTGCCAGTATGATTATTGTCCACATAAAACTATTAAAATCTTCAGAAGTTAATAAACCAGTACCGAAGAAAAGTACAAGTGGTATGATTGAGATTATACCCATCTCTCCAAAGTAGCTTGATATTTGGTTTGAAAAACACCATAATAAAATTGTGAGCATAGAAATGCCACAAACAGCCCATTGTTTGTGAGAAAAGCTCTCTCTGATAGGATGTAGTTGCAAAATTTTCAAATTCGGGTCCAATGGGAATGTAATAATCAGTAAAATCCAAATTATAACTATACATAAAATGCAAATAGGGATTGCTATGGCAAACCATTCTATCCAAGTGGGTTGCGGATCCATAAGTGAAATAGCAAAAATATTTTGGGGAGATGATATAGGTGATGCCATACCACCTATATTTGATGCCAATGCAATTCCCATAATTAAAGACTTACCATATGAAGATTGTTTAGGTAATGTCCTCAAGATCGGTTGTATAATTGAAAAACATATAACAGGAGCAGCAACGTTAGATACCCACATAGAGATAAATAGAGCCAAAAACATCATTGTTATTAAAATAATTTTTGGGTTAGTTCCTACTGATGATAAAATTTTGGTAGCTATAACTTTGGCAATATTATATTTCGATAAAGCAGCAGCAAGGGTAAAACCCCCTAATAATAACATAATTACACTTGACCACATGGTTGATAGAATATATTGTGAAGATTGAACCGGGGTTAGAATAGTTCCCGGATCAGTTGGATCACTTAAAACTGGGAACATCACAATTAATAAAGGAACTAATAAGGATGTAACAAACAGCGGAATAGTTTCGGTCGCCCATAGTAATGAAGCGTATATTAAAATTGCAAAACAATTTTTTTGTAAAATGTCCTCTTGAAATGGTGATATAATAAGAAAAAATATGAATATCAATGTAAGTATCATGAAGTGGACAAAAGTTCTCAATTGTATTATATCCGTAATTGATGTTGCATTATTGAACCCATCATTACCTTTCAATTTCTCGAAATCTTTTTTCAAATTATTTTTTATATTGAAAGAAGTGTATAAGTTATTAAAGTATGAGGCATTCGTATCGTTATTAACATTGTTTGCTTTTCTCTCTAAGTTTATCATGTCTTTCCATACTGTATTTCTTTCCCAAATTATATGATCTCTCAGATGCGAAGACAATTGTCTTTTAGCATTCATAAATAATTCGGATTTCTCAACTTCTTCATTTGCTTCTTCATTCGTATAATCTTGAATGCCTGCATTATTATCGCTTGTATCGTAAGAGTCATCACTACTGAACAATAAAATAGATGATTCTTGTGGGATTGAATTTGAGAACTTTGCGAACATTATTATAATTCTATTAATTATCACTTTGACCCTATTAATTGTGATATCATTGAAACAATGTGATTTCTTGGTTATTAAACTCAAATAAGTTGTTTTTATATTTGTTTCTAATGACTTATCGAATTTTTTACAGATTTTAGTGAAACCAGTTAAATTCAAATTAATGTAATCTAACAATTCATTAAATTGAGTGAATATTGAAATCAATCTTTTTTTAATTGTTATTTTATGTTCAATATAAATATTATTGTCCATTACCATATTATTGATTGAATTTGTCATGGAAGTTTTTCTTATTTTACCATAACTAATTTTTCTATTATTATCATCTAATACTGAATTTGATATTGAATTTTTCAAAGGAAGAAACTTTTTAACAGTGTCATCAACACCGTCAATGGTGTTATTATCTAAAAGGTTACCTCCCCCGGAGAAGTTTCTCTTATTCTCACCGATGCTTGAATAATTTCTATCGTTTTGTAACGATAAATTTCTATGAATGATTAAACTTGAAGTCTCATCATCATTTGAAGGTTCATTCTCAATTTCATTGGCATTCTGAATCACGCCGCTATTTAAATGGGAGCAAACTAATGCATCTGAAAGGTAATACTCATCGAATTCGTTTATTTCTTGCAATATATCGTTAAAATTATCGATCAATGTTTTTTCTTGATTTATATAAAAACCATCGATTTTTTGTAATTGAGCATTTAATTCTTTAATAAATTTGTTTATGTAAATGTCATCACTGGTATTGTGATCATTGTCGGGACTCAAGCCATCATTTTCGAGGTCAGTAATATTGGAAGAATTATATAACTTATCTTTTTGCAGTGCATAGATCGTTTTTTTCAATTGCGAATAGGCAATATATTTTGAAGACCAATCTGGAACAGCATTGAATTGTAAAGAATGGGAAAATTTCATTGCCAGCCCCTTATCGAGAAGTACTGTGTGGAGGGATGAATACGAAGCTTTGCACTAGCAGACTTGCAACAGGAAGGATATATGTCAATTAACATGGAGATACACAGAAAATATCCTGATATATATTTATATATAACTTAAAATATATAGTATGCAATGAAGTTAGTTAACACTAACTTGGCTTTTCTTAATTATGTCTAATATTGACTGGCGTGTATAGGCTGTATAGTTATTTTCGGTCAATTCTATAGTTAGTGAATTGGATGGGGACACCACGATTCTTGCTCGAACAATGAACACACTTTGGGTTGTCACTCAGAAAGAACCGAGGAGAGAACCAATTTTGAATTTCGAAAATAAAAAAACAGAGCACGTGACACTCTCAACGTAGTTTACAGCTGCTGTTTTTTTTTTTGTAATTGTTAAGGGCCACACCCACGTGACAGCAAAAAACATTAAGTCACGTGCTCGCTCCTTAGTAACTTGTATTATAAATATAATGTACTGTGTATGCCGAGTATTTTGCGTGGCCCGATCTTTTTAGGGGAGAGACAGCAGGTGATCCCTAGATAATCTATCCTTCAAGAAACGGCGTGCATAAAATCAGCAATGACATATTTGGGTAACTACCGAGCATCAATATGATAAAACGATATGATCCAGAACAATCAGCTGTCAATAATCATAGTCACCAGTAATACAATTCAACACATTAGCAAAAAGTCTGGCCAAATATCAATTTTATTTTGTTGTGTTGGCTGTTTTTGACATTTCTGGACAACGAGTGACGATGTGGATGAGGATATGATGACGTATTGTTCCGGCTTCTCAACCTCGTTCACCCACACTACCTTGATACTACACTGTATGGCCGTGGAAACCGTCATATTTTCCACATCCGTTGTCTAGAAAATCACATGATTTTAGTTAAAACAGGGCGCACATAAGGAGGAACGAGTACGAGTAATTAATAATACGGGACCCCACAGCTTTTCTTTTGCCTTCGCAGATCGTAGTGACGCCCCCGCACCCTCGAGGAGCAACCCCATAGTCGCGGGTCCGTGGTTCCTGCGAGGTGTTGTCTGCACCGTCTGCGCGGACATTAAGTGGATGGGCGCGCCCATCCGCACAGGACAGCCTGATGACGCCCTTGTTCCGTTCCCCGCACTTATTTCACACCGCCTCATCCCAGCGCATTGTTCGCTGCAAAATGACTGCAATCAACGCGGACATGTTTCTCTCCACGGCACTGTCTCCCGACTCATGTGTGCTTCCATCTTCTGTTTCCGTTCTGCATGGACCTCTCAATACCCTGTTCAATCGGATTACGTGTCTGCAGCGGAGTCTTCGTGTGTATCATCCAAACGTTCCCTCACGTAAAATAACTAACAAAGACATGCACACATCCCACAACAGTCACAATTAACGTTCACCGGACATGTTCGATCGTGGCATGCAATGGTTACTCGAAGACGATACCCATTCACCTGTGCGAGTTTTAACTGCATTGTTCCAAGGAAATTATCGCTTCGTTTATCTTTCAGTTCTGTAAGGGTTCCCATCTTCATCGTCTTGTCAACCTCGTTATCGCTGTAGTCATCCGTTTCTGGCCTGTCATTAGCTCACCTCTTCTAGTAGAATAAAGGTGAGTTGACTGCTAAGTCAGTAACGCCCATATGATGTTCCTACATTAGAGACAGCAATTAATGGAATTCTATATATAAGCAGCTCAATTTTACTTTGCAATACAACTGTTTGGTTATTTGCAGTAAAAAATACTTATTTACTATCCCGCGTATTATGTAATTCTTTTTGATAGTAACAGAGGTCAAGTGCTCAAGTATCTATATTATTACTACAGAGAGAAAGGCAATCTATGAAAGGAGTGCATTTCGAACAGGAGCATAATTTGTACCAACGTATATAATAGTCTTCTCTATTGTTATTTTCAACTTCTGACTTATTTTTCAGTTTATTTGGAGTCATAGAAAATGGGCTTGAACAGACCTATTTCCGCACAACTAATGATATACAACACCAACTCGAACTCCGACGACGAAGGGTTGGTGGGTTCCCGGAGCGAACTTGAAAACCGTGCGGCTGCAAGTTCGCATTCCACACTGCAATCAGAATCGAGTTCACATTCTGGCGCGTGTTTCTCTTGCAAGTACGGTGGGGATCCAAGACATAGTCAATTACCGAGAAGGGTAGTTTCCAGTTCCGTGCCGATCTCGAGTGCAGGCACGTCGATGAAGTTGAACGGATCGAGGCAACGATCAATATGTGATTTGTTTCAGTGTGAGCATAAGTCGCATTCGTGTCGTAGCAACAGCTCGGGGAATAGACATTCTGCTTCATCATCACACATTGAAACAGCAGGAGCACGAGGCAGGAGGAGAAGCGATTCTCATTTGACGATTAAAAATGATAATAATAGTTCATTTTTCAATAATTTCTTACTTCATGATTTGGTGACGGAGGATTCCGGAGCCACTGAAAGGAATTATTCATGTTTCCCATCGCCAACAACAAATCCAGGTCCTGCTACCCTGAGTAGAAAGGATAGTTTCGGCAAGGGTTCATCAGAGACTGAAGACGATGAGGAGGAGAATGGGGAAGTCACAATCAGTTTTTTAAACGAATCTCCATGCACAAGACATCATCACAGAAGAAATTCAACTGCATTAAAATTTGAGAAACCTTATTATATATAACCCTAGCTAGTCATTATGAAGATGCATATACAATACCATGTTAAATACCATTCAAGGAACGTAACCTATATATATTTAGTGTGTACATAATATGCAAATATACATGAAATTTTATAGATAGCATGATATTTTGAATTAGTTTATAGTAATTAGCTATTTATTTACCTGTTTTACAATAATTATTTTAAACTTTTTAATAGTTTTTGCTTGTCTTCGGTAGATAACATTTTTAATACTTCAGATAATCCAGCAATTGTACTGTCATGGTCGCTTCTGAAACTCTTAGCTAAATCTTGAGCAACAGTTTCCACTTTTAATTTATTGAAATTTTCATCAATTACAGCATATTTTTCTTCAATGAACTTAGATATAGCTTGATCATCGTCGTTGTCGATAGACGAAGGATACCATGATCTAATTCTGGATATTTTCTCTAGTCTAGAGACATTGGCAGAGTTCTTGAAGCTTTTGTTTAGTCTTCTGATTAAATACTCTTCATTCAATCTTCTTCTTAATCTCCAGAAGAAGAAACGACGAGAGTTAGACCATTCCAATTCCTTTCTAATGACACCCTTGGCAAGCATTCTGCCAGTTCTGTCATGTAAATCAGCAAATTGGACAGTTACTTGGTGATAAATCGGTAATAATTGTCTTTCACGGTGAGCTAGTTCCTTGGAAACTTCTTGGTGTTCCTCATCAGACAAAGATGTGTCAGATAATTTAGCTCTCAATGTTCTATATTTATCATCCAATCTGTTCATAGTACCTAATAATTTCTCTCTACGGTATTTTAGACCGACCATACCTTCAGGTTCTAAGACACCGGCTCTAGATTCAACATCAGCATACATTTCCATTTGATCTGGATTGATATTTGGATCGACAACAACCCATGAACCACCTCTTAATTCACCAGTTGGAGGAATGTAAATCATAACAGGTTGTTTATAATCAACTAAGGCATCGACAATGAAAGAACCGTATTTTAATACTTCATTGTACATATCACGTTGACCACCAGAGAAACCTCTCCAATTAGCTAAGATCATCAAAGGCAATTGCTCACCATTGTTGAAGTCCTTGATGGCTTGTGCAGTTTTAAAGGCGGAATTTGGATACCAAACTTGACCAGCTTCTTGAATAATGGATTCAGTTGAATCTGGATTGGCTGGATCGGCTGGAATAACGTTTTCAATAGTTCTTGTTTCCACAGCAATAACACCCAATGGGATACCACCCAATCTAGCTCTACCAATAACGACACCCTTTGCCCAACCAGATAAAGTTTCAAAGAAAGAACCCTTATCGAATAGACCATATTCGAAGCCATCATCAGTATCACGACCTTCAATCAACCACCTAACGTTGTAAGGTTCTTTTGGTAAAGGCTTGTATTCTACATCTCTATCCCAAGAATCACCAGTTTCGTAAATAGGAACGGGCATATTACGCTTAGCTGGAATGTAAGAAATCCATTGCAGAATTTGGTCAACAGCTGCTAAATCATCAGTTGCTGTTAAATGAGAAACACCATTGTTATACATAATTTGTGGACCACCCAATTGTAAATTGGAAGCATAGACTTCTCTACCAAGTAACTTGTTGATTGAAGGAGCACCAGTTAAAATAATTGGTTGTCCTTCGATTTGGATTGCTCTTTGACCTAATCTCACTAAATAGGCACCGATACCGACAGATCTACATGTGACTAGAGTAATGGTAAAAATATCATTATATGCTCTAGATGTGGCACCAGCAATTAAACCAGACCCTCTCAAACACTCAACACCTAGACCATCCTCGGTACCAATAATAGTTTTGATAACATTTCTCTGTTCACCACCTTCAACAATACGTTCGGTAATGACTGTATTGTCTTTATCATGCTTCTTCAATACGACCATATCTTCTTCTGTCAAGTATAAGTACTCAAAACCTTTAGTAGAATCGTTATCGTCCTTCCAAGCGACCTTGAATAGTGGAATTAATTCTTCTGCTATACCAATTCTTGCACCAGAGTTAGCAGATAAGTAAATTCTTGGAATACCACGCATTCTGGCATAGTCTGTGACCTTATTGAAAAACTCGTCTTCTTGAGGGCCAAAAGAACCAATTTTGAAAGTAATATCATTCGCAACAATAACAAATTGACGACCACGTGGATATTCAGGTGTCTTGACGGTTATGATAAAGGCAACCATACCAATAGAATTGGCACCAGGTTCCCTTTCTACTTCTGTCAATTCACCGTTTTCGTCTTCAATTAATTCATGTGATGTAAAAAATGAATCAGAAACATTGGTCTTAGGATCCTTTTTATGCCATTGCGTTGTAGAAGCTTGACGGAATAGTTCTGGGAAATCGTAAACGTAAGTCGTTCCCATTAAATGTGCCTTATATCTTTTAGGTTGTAACCATTCCTTAACTGGATAAGGAGTAGCAATAGGTCTTAAATGCATAGAACCTGGTTTACCTAATGATTTAAACACCCATTCACTTCTAGAGTTTTTAACTTCAGTATATAGTTCAGCTCTGACAACATAACCTGATACATTGCTGATTAAAGCACGAAGAGGGACAGGTGTGCCGCTTACAGGTTCTTTGATTATTATACGAATTTCAGCAGAAGTGACACGTAATCTTAATAAACGCTTACCAAATCTTTCTAAGAATCCACCAAAAGCAGCTTCAACATCCTCAGGAGAAATATCAAATACTGCAGAAAAGTTAATAAACATGTGATTCAAATCTGAATTTGAAGTGTCAATTATTTCTAAATTGTCAAGTATATCACTTATTAATCTATGAGCTTCTGACGTTAGATATTCTTGGATAGAGATATCATCACGTATACTACCTGTTCTGATAACACCTCTAGTAAAAAATCTTTTATCTAATTGAGAAGTTTTGCTAACGGCTTCATAAACATGAATGTTTCTGTTCTCAGTGAAAATGGGTTTAATGTTGAAGTTTGACATTCTTCCTAATTCTAATTGAAAGGCTAAGGCTGGTTCAATATGACGAATTGTTTCATCTTCTTTGTACGAAGGTCCTCTGAAAGTAAAGTACTTTGGATATGCACCATCTTCAAAACCAAACATAAAGGTTATACGACGAATAGAAGAATCAACTAATTGAGACTTATTATCATTTAGAATTTCTTTTAATCTGACCAATACGGCTTCATCGTTATCGAAACCTTCAGTAGAGTGGACATAGATATTTGCAACATTACTTAAAGTTGCAGAAACACTAGATCTATCTGGGCCCGGTCCATTACTAGCAGAATGGACAGGAATTACCTCCAACGCTTGAGATAAAGCAGTATCAATATCATCTAAGTGGTCGGAAGCAATTAATAAACCTGTTCTCAATGGTGATGTATCACTGTCAACAACAAATGATAAATCGGAAACAGACATTGCCCTATTCATCCCCATCTTATTATTAATTTGTGGAGCGGCAGCAAAAGCTGCAGTTGGTAATTGAAATTTCCATTCACATACGACATTGGAAAACCCATTATGAATCTTTACCTCACCAACAGTGTACGCTCTGTAAGCACGCTGAACGTAGACATGAGCAGCAGCAGATGCAATAGCAGGATCTTGATTGCATAAAAATGGTGTTAAAACATCGAATACAACGTAATTTGAATCAATTAAATCCTTTAGAATCCTTTGATCTGGTTCCGCTCTTGATTTAACTGAAGTTTGTCCGTACGAAGTGTTAACAACGGAGGACTTTAATATATGTTCAATTTGATTAACTCTTTCTTGAACCGATGGTAAAGCGCCTTGAATCAAAATTTCTCTTGCTTGTAATGCCACTTTAGCTGTAGATTTGGACTCTAATTCGACGATATGGTGTAAAGGTTGCATAAATGCAGATGCTACTTCAGAAGACATCTTGCATAATGGCTGGTAATGCTTCAAAATATTTAAAATTAAATTGTTCTTAGCAGAAACCTTTGCGTGGGATAATACCATTAGGGCAACTTTATCAAGGTTTTCAGAATTTTCATCACGTAATTTTAAAATAACATTTTCTTCTCTAACATTTGGACCTGCGAATAACTTTTCAATATCATAATATTCTTCTAAAAAGTGAACAAATACGTTATGCTCATGAGCTTGTAAACCATTCTCATAACGTTTAGTAATATCTAACAATGGGGAAATAGTAGCTTCAAATAAGGCATCGGTACTTTCGTCATTAATAGAACTTTCCAAAATCTTACTTAATTGTCTAGCAGGGAAAACTGCATTGCGTTTTATGGACCTTTCTAACAACTGCTCTAATTGTTGATCAATATGAGGGGGTATTCTAGAATGAAGGGCAGAAATATGTAATTTCCACTCTGTGTATGGCAATTCAGGGTTTCTTAAAACTTCGATTAATAGTTGCAATGATGAATTCATTGTGACTTGATTATCGTAACCTTTTAAAATATTTTCTAAAGTTGCAACCAATGAGTTGAACTTATGGGCTGCTTTAGTTCCTTCAATATCAGGGGAACCAAACTCTGGAAGCATACCTTCAAATGGTAGAGCATGTTTTACCTTAGATGGGTCATCTAAAGTTAGAATAGCAATAATATCACCGGCAACGATATTGGAACCTGGCTGCTTCAATAACTGAACTATACCGCTCTCTTGAGCAATAAGAGGCATTTGCATTTTCATAACTTCAACTTCTGCGTATGGTTGTCCAGATGAGATGTGATCACCATTTTCTACTAAAAATTTTACTAACTTACCTGGGGATGGTGTACGTAGTTGAGTTGGATCATTTTCAACTTCCAATAATGTTGATTTAGAATCGACTGATAATCTGGTAGCAGATACTTCTTCTTTCCAATAAATTGTGTGAGATTTACCACCAATTGTAATTAATAAACCACCATCGGATAATTTACGAGCGCGAACTTCACATTTGGAACCATTGATAAATAAGGTGTATCTATCTTCGGCAGATTTAGCTACGGTGAACTTATATCTCTTGCCTTCATGTATGAACTCAACTGGGAACATTGTTTGTAAAATAGATTTGGATGGAACCTGGCCTCTCTTTAAAGATTCTACATATTCCTTACGAGTAGCTTCGGATGCAATGAAAGCCTTGGTAGCAGCACCACAAATTACAGCTAAAGTTGGATCTGGTTTCTCAGCAGTCATTTTTTGAATAATCAAATCATCTAACCAACCTGTTGTTATTGTATTATCTTCAAAATCTTCTGTCTCTAATAATTTAATTAAGTATTCAACAGTTGTCCTAAAATCACCTCTGATAGATAATTCTTTTAATGCAACAACCATGTGCTTTCTAGATGCCTGTCTATTTTCACCGAAAGCAAATATGTGACCAAATTGTGAATCAGAAAATGAATGAATATTACCATTATTACCCACTGAGAAATAACCCCAGACATTCGAGGACGAACGAAAATTCAATTCGTGTAAAGAACCTCCAGATGGTTTGAAACCTTCGTTGGGATCTTCAGATGTGATACGACATGCCGTACAGTGACCTTTTGGTGTTGGTTTTCTTTGTTTTTTCATAGATTCTTCGTTGTTAAATTCGAAATCGATTTCAGCTGCACCGTGTGGGTCTAAACCATATAATGTTCGAATATCTCTAATTCTGTGCATTGGGATACCCATAGCAATTTGCAATTGGGCAGCAGGTAGGTTAACACCACTGACCATTTCAGTAGTTGGATGCTCGACTTGTAATCTTGGATTTAGTTCCAAGAAATAAAATTTATCTTCTTTATGTGAGTATAAATATTCAACTGTACCGGCTGACACATAACCAACTAATTTTCCTAGCCTGACGGCGGCTTTTTCCATTTCTGAGAAAGTCTTTTGACCGGCAATTGTCACTGGAGCTTCTTCGATAATCTTTTGATGACGTCTTTGAACGGAACAATCACGACCAAATAGTGATATATTGGTACCGTATTGATCTGCTAATAATTGAACTTCTAAATGACGAGCCCTACCAGCTAATTTCATTATGAATATAGGAGAACCAGGAATTTCGTTAGAAGCTTGATGATATAAGGAGATAAATTCTTCTTCATTTTCTACTTTTCTAATACCTTTACCACCACCACCTTCTGAGGCTTTGATCATGACTGGGAAACCAATTTCTTTAGCTTTTATTAAACCATCTTCTGGGGAGTTACAACAACCTTGTTGATAGACATCATCATCAACTGATACTAACCCAGTTTTTTCGTCGATATGTACCTTGTCGACACCTGTACCTGACCATGGAATACAAGGAACTTTTGCATGTTGAGCAACGATAGTACTTGAAATTTTATCACCTAGAGATCTCATAGCATTACCTGGAGGACCAATAAATATGACCTTTCTTTTCGAGTCAGCTAATTTTTCAGGTAAATGTGGGTTTTCAGAAGCGTGACCCCAACCTGCCCAAACAGCATCGACATCACATCTTTCTGCAAGATCTACAATTAAATCAACGTTAGCATAATTATTATTATTCGTACCACCTGGTACTTCTATATATTGATCAGCCATTCTAATGTATTCAGCATTAGCTTCCAAATCTTCTGGAGTAGCCATTGCTACGAATTGGACGACTTTTTCGTCACCAAAAGTTTCATAGGCCCATTTTCTAACAGATCTGATTTCTTTTACAGCAGCAATACCATTATTAGCAATTAAAACTTTCGAAATAACGGTGTGACCTCCGTGACTTTTAACGAACTCTTTCAGTGGAGATTCTTCAGCTTTTTCAATTATATTCAAACCAATGAAATTGCTTGGTAAATCAGCATGATAACTTGAGTAATCAGTGACTTCGTATTTGGATTTATCCACACTTGTTTCGAATAAATTCTCTTCACTCATTTTGCGTTTCTGTTTTGTCTAAACTTCAAGTGAAATATGAATGAAACACAATTATGATAGTATTATTTTGTTTATACTGACCTTAAATGTGAAATGAAAAGAGAGAAACAGAAAAACTTTTGCCACGATTGTAACTGTGTGTGTTTGTGTTTATTTTATAATAACCTGTGAAAAATAAGTAAAATAATAGTTAGTAAATTGTTATTCTTCTAAATATATATGGATGAAGATGCTTGATAGTTTTGATATGTCAGTTTTATTTTATAATTGAGAAAAATCAGACCTCTTCTGTGCGTTGTAACTTGTAGCGTTTTCCTTTTGCTAATTAGAGATTCGTATATATCACACGAAAATAATGGGAAAAAAAACAAAGAGAAGAAAACGATTCTGTTGAGACAATATAATCAATATCTCTTCTGTTACGGGAAACGTCGACGAAAGAGATATTGCATCTCTGAGTTTTCTAATGAATTTAAAATGGAGCAATAAAACATTAAGTGAAACCCCGTTTTACTTAAACACCGAATATATGACTGAACCAATTTGTCTGTTTTAGAATCAACTAATTGTAAGCATCAATCTCATTAAATTTAAAACATACTTCTTTCAAACGGGAGGATGGGTATCTTATTATTATATATTTACAATGAACGATAGTATGCCTCTTCAATTATGTATGTTTTTAATTTTAGTCAACAAGAAAGTAGATATATGATAGATGGCTAATTCTTGTTCAAGAGAGACATCCAATTCGATGAGTGTTTATATACTTATGTGTTCTTGATTGCATATGTTTAACTCTGCCCAGAGCAAGAAGAAGGTTGTTATCTAATATTGTTGAATTAACGATAATGATGATATAACGTTATGTCATCATCCGCTACAAAAGTTCACATATATATGTAAACGTACTTTGAGAATATTGTGAACAACGTTCAAATTGCTTAATTTAGTTGAATCCATTGTTATCACATCATCATTGCATTGTACGTAGAATTTTAATATTTGTTTTTTTGGTTGGCAAAAGACATTGAAACATTGATAGTCCGTAACCCGCAAACACACCAACATGCCAACAATATATGACCCTTCTTCTTTTGGCTCTTTAATATTGTTGTATTCTGTGAAAACGTCAAGCCAAGAAAGGTAATATTTCTCCTAATGGCGTTGTTGGCAGATTAAACGTTTCAACAAATACGTATATACATATTTATACATGTATGTATGTCTGCATCTATGTACACAGATTTATTATTTGATAATCAATCAGCTGTGTTAAGATCCGAAAGAGAACAGAAGAAAAGAAATCGAGACAGTAATCTCTATGTAATCTTTTTTTGGTTACGAGTTTATATCTGTTGTGTAAAACAAGTGTCTATGAATATGTTGTTGTGTGTTAGAATATTCTTGAAAACAGTACGAATCATGCATGCATGTAATTGTTGGAGATGTAATGAGTTTATTACACGAAGTGATGATCACAGAATAGTTACATCTGCTTCTATTTTAACTTATAATATCTCATTTGTTACTGTTCTAAGAAAATTATGCGACTCTTAATATTCTAAGCCTGCATCAGATATATAAATGCCCATATGTTTGTTGGAAAAATTGAAGCAATATACCGGTTGGTTTGGTGCATCATTGACACATGTATATGATTCGGATGTATTTATGTAAAGTTATCTTAAGAAAGTGGCACTTTCTCTATATAATGGGCTTTGACATCCTTACTAGTATGCATCCGGAGCTTGCACACTGGATCATTAGCTACGTTGGCTCTATTTTCTCTTAAGTCGGGTAATGATTCGTTTTGTCTTAAATGGAATCTTTGGTTCCGTCAGTCACAGACAGACGGCCAGTTCTCTCTCATACATTGCTCTCGGTAAAACTTATTACGCACATGCAATCATGAAATTTGAAAAAAATCAATTGTAAATTATGGAAAATTAATGAATAAAGTATAGTATACTATCGATTATATACTTTTCACTTTGATTAAGAATCTTGATTAAGGCTCAATAGTAAAGATATATATATCTTAATATAGTTTTGTCATCGTAGGCAATTATTAACAACTAGTTTTGTTGACTTGCAAGTTAAAATCACATCACCATTGTTATAGTTATCATTTAGTAATAGCTGATTGTATTTTTCGAATTGGATACCTAATTTAGATTTTTTTATATACACATACACACTTTGCATCAAGTTTCATTCATTCCAATAGCTATAGCATTTATCAATAGCTTAATCATTAACTCTGATAATATTAATAATAATAATAATAACATATTTTATAAAAATACAACATGTCTTGGATATTTGGTACGAATAAAAAAACATCAGAAGAAGTACATGAAAAAGAAACTTCGAAATTGGGTTTTGATCCAGAGCAAGTTTCAAATGTCTCTAATATCATCTCTTCAGGAACTTCATTCGATGCATCCAGATTGCATCCACTAGCAGGTTTGGAAAAAGGTGTCGAATATTTGGATCTGGAAGAAGAACAATTATCAGCAATAGAAGGTTCCCAAGGTTTGATTCCATCTCGTGGTTGGTCGGATGACTTGTGTTACGGTACAGGTGCCGTGTACTTATTAGGCCTTGGAACAGGTGGTGCTTATGGTTTCATTGAAGGTGTAAGAAATATTACGCCGGGTTCTCCAGGTAAATTGAAATTAAACACAATCTTGAATCATATTACAAAGAGAGGTCCGTTCATGGGTAATAGTGCAGGTGTTCTTGCGCTAACATATAATATTATCAATTCTACCATTGACTCGGTAAGAGGAAAGCACGATGCTTCGGGTGCAATTGTAGCAGGTGCGGTCACAGGTGCAATCTTCAAGTCCTCGAAAGGTTTTAAACCAATGGCATATGCAAGTGGTTTGACTGCAGGTGCTGCTGCTTTATGGTCCGGTGTTAAGGGTTCTGTTTTAGAATAGATGATGAGATTATTAATTTTGCATTCGATTTTATTTCTAAATTAAATCAACAACAATTTCTTCTTTTTAATTATCTGAGAATCTTTATCAATAATACCTAACACTAATACCATTTCAAATTGTTGTTATAATTCGTTTTCTAATCGAAATAAGAAAAAAGCAATTTATGATAACAATTCTACAATATGTAATACGGTCTTTTCCCGATTGATAGTTCAAATGTACTTGTATATAATAAAATGTAATTGAGCTTAAAAATACATTACTAATTTTACGATTAATACTTACCATTGATTCATGGTACTATTGAGAAATAGACGGAAGTTCAAATTTAATATTTTGTTGACAAAAATTCAATTCTTGAAACAAATGGTAAATACTAACCTAGCAAATGGAGAATCACAGAGAGCATATATCTTAAACATAATGCAATAAAACATAGGTCATTATTGAAAAAATTGTGTTTCTTAAAACAATTTCGTATTATATCTTAAGTACTATACATTATATATATTTATATGTTTTTTTATATGCAATGAATTAAAAGTTAAATTAATGTTTGAAATAGTGAAAAATTAAAATCTTGCTCTTCTCTTTCTACCTGTGAATTTGGAATCTAATGCAACTTTTCTACCACGTCTTCTCATCAAATCTTTCTTCCTGTTAATATATGTCTTATTTGATTCCATGACCTTCTTTCTATTTCTGTGTATCTTTGCTTTTTCTAATTCAGTGGCATCCATCGTCACACCTTGCAAGTTAACATTCTCATCGGTAACTCTTGGAGAACCTGAAGTCAATACCAAATAGTATTTCTTATTTTTCTTTGATTCTGGGTCATCGATAACTAAACCACCACTAAAACCTGCAACTTTCGCGGTTTTCAAAATTTCATCAATCTGATCTTCATTCTTTGGATAAAATTGTGCTGCGAATTTGCCACCTTTTTTTAAACTGGCAAACAAAGTATTGAAAAACCTCAGTAATCTCTTTTTTGGATCATTATAAGACGTATCAGCATTACCCAACCATTGGATAGCAGAGATGGAGATAGCAGCATCGAAAGTACCTGCTCTAAATGGAATGCCTTGACCCATATCATGTAACATTAAATCACCCTCTACATCTCTCGTTAGACCAGTTGCTAACATGCTTGGTGATATATCCAAACCACACCAAACATGATCATCTTCAGTTAAAATTTCCCCACTAAGACCGGAACCACAACCAATATCCAGAATAAATGAGTTTGGAGGTAAATTTAATAACTCTAAAGCACGTAACGTCATCTTAGCTTGAATATGTTGAACTCTAGTAGATGAAGTATATTTTTTTGATTCTATGTCATCATAGAAAAATTCTGGAGGAGCTAAATCTTCAGGACGTGACATCGTTAGCGTTTAGTAACTTATATGTTTATACGTTTCTGGAATAAGAAATCAATATCAAGCTGCTATAACGTTTTAATATCCCTTTTACGAATAACTTAAATTATACATACATATATATATATATATATATATGTATAAATGCATGCAATTAGTTCTAGTATTATAGTAATAAATTTTCTTTTTTGGAACTCATCGCACTTTATTTTTCATTTTATTTTCAGCAACCATTACCCCGCCTAAACTAGGCCCATGGAAACATCAAGATCAAGAGAATGTGAGTATGTATAAATATATATACATATATAGACGAGGAGCGATACAAACGTTAAGTATGCAATAGCAAAAACACAAGTAATACCTTTACCACTTACCCTAGAAATCAGATGAATTTCTTGAATCAACTCATTGCACTGTAACTACACATATATACATATGTATATGCATTTCTATGTTATTGAAACTATAAACTATAGTATCTGAAATGTTCGTCTTTTAAAGAAAAAATTCATTTAAAGATTCGTAAACTGATGCGTCGTTTTTTAGTAAAATATTATAAATCTTCATAAAAATCTCGAAATCTGAAAAAAATTGTGAATTTATAACACTAAATTCGTGGAAGTTGCATGTTTATCCAACGGCTTGTTTTCTTATTTCTCAACATCAAAAAAAAGGATTAAAGTTTGATGAATTAAGGCTATGTGGTACAAAAAGGAAATACATTAAGAATTATAAACGAAAGAAATTGTACATATATATATGTATATGGAAAGTATCTTCAAGATTAAGAATTTCATGATCTAGTTTCTTATATATTTGTCTGTTTATATAAATTAATTCCTGTTAGTTTTTATTTTTATTAAAGTGTTCATTATTTTAATAGATTAGTGAAAATAATCGAAAAAGTGGGTTACATATAGAGATACTCACTACCTAGTCATAGGAAGCAATAATATTTCCCCTTTCTCAATCATGGCTTCTGGTCTTTTGAAGGATCAAAAGTTTATAAAGATTCAAAAATTGAATTCTATTGATAATGGTAGAAAAAAGAAATCCATTATTATCAATGATGGAGATTTTGATGCTGTTAGTGATGGATCATTTGTTGATTTAAATGATGAGAAAATTGAAAAAATTAAAATTATTGAGGATAACATTGAAAGCATTAGTTCAGGTGTAAACGTTAAAATTCCTGCGAATAGTTTATCAGCTGCTGCATCAAATAATTCTACTGTTTTTAACGCTAATTCAGAATATATTGAAAGGCACATTAAGATCATCGATGGCAGAGCTAGATCAAGATATAAGAGAAACACAAAAGAAGCTATATCATATTTTGGTGATGTCAGTTTTCAAACCAGACCTTCTATTTTAGATGGTTCAATTAACAATCCTTACCAAGAAAAATTTAGTGGTCCAATTTTTGAGAAAATAAGTTTTAGTGATAAAAACAGTGATGTTCTTGTTGCATCAAATTTTGGTGGGTTTTATGTCTTGGCTTGGATGAGTGTTGCATTTTCATGCTTCAAAATGTTAATTGAATATTATAATACACACGATCATTCTTTTAAGGATTCTGAAATCTTGCATTTTATGACAACTGATCTTTTCACTGTAGCTGCTGTCGATTTAATGATGTATTCTAATTTATGGTTTATTTTTGCTATTCAATGGTTATGTAAAATGAATATCTTAAAATGGAAACCAGTCGGTAGAATGATTACCGCCATATTTGAAAGTTGTTTTGTTATATTCTATATTATCCTAACAGAAAACATTTTAGGCTTGCATTGGGTTGCTAAAATCTTTTTATTTTTGCATTCATTAGTTTTACTAATGAAAATGCATTCATTCGCATTCTATAATGGTTATTTATGGAACATTAAATCAGAGTTAAGCTTCTCTACTCGTGCTTTGAAGAAATATTACAATTCTGAAAACAAGGAAGTCATCGAAACATTAAACAGATCAAAAGATTTCTGTACTAGTGAATTAAATGCCATCTCCGATACAGTAGCATTTCCAGAAAATATTAATGTCAAAAATTTCTTTATGTACACTATGTTCCCAACTCTTGTTTATCAAGTTGAATATCCAAGAACAGAAAGAATCAGATGGAGATACGTTTTAGAAAAAGCATGTGCTATCTTTGGTACCATTTTTTTAATGATGTTACTTGCACAAACATATATGTATCCTGTTGCCATGAGAGCAATTGCTGTCAAGCATACTCAATGGCAAGGTTACGTACATAGAGCGAAACAATGGGCAGAATTACTCATTGACCTTGTCCCAAGTTTTATCACTATGTATATTTTGAATTTCTATCTAATTTGGGACGCTATCCTAAATTGTATTGCAGAATTAACTTGTTTTGGTGATAGATATTTCTATGGTGATTGGTGGAATTGTGTTGATTGGGGTGATTTTTCAAGAATTTGGAATATTCCAGTTCACAAGTTTTTGTTGAGACATGTTTACCATAGTTCAATCAGTTTCTTGAATTTATCAAAATCTCAAGCAACTTTAATGACTTTTTTTATAAGTTCGGTGGTTCATGAGTTAGCAATGTATGTTATTTTCAAAAAATTGAGATGCTATTTATTCATTTTACAAATGACGCAATTACCTTTAGTTACCATCAGTAAGACCAAGTATTTCAGAGATCGTACTATCATTAACAATGTCTTTTTCTGGTTAGGTATTTGTACTGGACCAAGTATCATGTGCACGTTATATTTGACATTCTAATTTAGACAAGTTGAACATAACTGCTACTCAAAATTAGAATAACCACAGATAAAAGTTATGTACTCAATAGTTTTTAAAAATAGACATTTAAACTATCATTTTATTTTGCCCATTATTTTTATATACCAAAGTTCTATTTACAAAAGAAAGAATACTATCAAGTGTTCATGCTAAGTGATGAGCAATCATCTATAAATATCTTCAAAAGGTCTTGTATCATTAAAACAACTTTCCCAAACCTCGTCTACCACCAATTCAGCTTGTTTTTTATCCTTACAATTAGGATTCCCCATTAAACTTAATACTGCTCTCCTTTTTACACATTCCTGATGCCCTTTAGCAATTGTGAATCCAAAGCCTCTCTTTGAGAATTCTTGGAAAAATCTACATTCGCCACTTAATGATGATGCCCTAATCTCTGAGCAAGCATGTTGCTTTAAATTCAACCAATCTACTTTCCATTTTAAATTATCAAATTGATGCACCAATTCATGCGCCAAAGTATCTTCTAGATGCCACTTATCTCTGATTCTATTTTGACATATTAAGATACCATAATCTGGATGGAACCCACCACTTCTTAATTCAGGACAAACGTCACATATAATCTTGGATTCATCAAAGGATTTCACCGTCTTATTATCGATGTTGGGATTATTTTCACTTAATTTTGAAATCTGTTGAATCATAAATCTTACCGTTGGAGAATACTTGAGAAGCCAATCTCTATACTCATAGCAACTATTACATTGCTTTCTTGTCAAAATATATTGATAATCATTTTCATAGTTACTTTTCTCCTCTGGAGTCAATCCTAAACCAGTATTATATTGAAATGTCCTTCTCCACCATTGAAACCCCTTCAAACTATTTAAATCTTTTGGAGTGTTTGCAACTTTAATTGTTTCCACAATTGAATTGTCCTTACTGTTACTATCATCCATTGTTATAATTTAATAGTTTCGGGGCACTTATATGAAGCTACGACGGAAAAATCAGTGCTGTGTTAAATTCTAATGTCTTCTAATCTTATCAACTGATTGGAATCAAAATCTAAATGTTGATATAGTTTGAAATGTCCACAATATCTCCCACCACCATCGATATATACATAATTACAGTCATATCAGATCGATATTAAAATTCACGTGGCATGGTATTTTTATAGAAATAGGTCGTTTGTAAATTTCACTCACTTTTAGCTTTTTTACATCCGGACAGAATTGATTTATTGGTGATAATTGATATTATTATTTTTTTTCATGAATTTTTCAGTGAACAAACAATATTAGAACTGGAGGATTAATAGATAATATTAATAAGTACAACTACCATTTAGCTTTGATGAATATTTTTTAAAGTTATATTATTATTATAATTAAACTATATTGTGTTTAGTTCTTCTTTTAGTTTTACCTGTAAAAGTTTACTTTAAATCAGAACTCCAAGTATAAGCGCATAATAGGTCATTTTTATTACAACCAGCTATGTCGGTTATTTTCGAAGCAATGAACTCTTTCAGTAGGATTCTAGAATCTATGAATGCTGAATATTTATCCTACACTCCAGAGCAATTGAAGGAAATGTCGGTCTTCCAAAGATTAAGCGTCTACAATTTTACATTTGAATTCTTTTGTATTAGCATCATCGTTCTAATTTTTGTATTTTATCAAGTTGGTATCAGTATCAATAAGGGAAAAGCTGATAAGTTATTTAAAGAATTCAATAACTATTTTGGTCATGATTTGAAATTCTCTCGTGTTGCATTCAGTGACAAAGATAACAAGGAATTACCATACGCTGAGCAAGAAAAAAGTTCTTGGTTCACTTCTTTCGCCACTGGTAGATCGTCTATTGAAAGTATTACCCTAAGAGCCCATTTATACCCCCGCAATAATCCTATCTCTTTGGGCTTTGAATTAGTGTTAGGCTACTTCTTCCCATCTTTGAAAATTAAGGATTTGGAAGAATTCGCTGAATTCACAATCAAACCGAATGGTATTTTCGTCAGTACTGAAACTAGTGAAGCAAATGGTAACGCAAAAGAAATTCTAAAAAATTTCAAGTTTGTTACTGCCATAGTTAATAAAAGTGCAATGAATGAATCCCGTCGTGACAATTTCTTCTTATCCGTTACACACACTAGTGAAAGTGACAAGTTACCTGCAAATTACGTGTATATGTCTGAAGTCAACCAATTCAATGGCATCTATGAAAACTATGTTCCAACTATTTTAAATAAGGATCTTTTATTGAAACTTTCCCACATTTTGAAATTCGTTAGTTTTACCGATTTACCATCTGAAAAACCATTCTCTCAAGCTGAATGGGAAGCCAACCAACAACCAAAAGCCGTCATCCGTGTCTCTTTCCCAACCTCCACCACTGATATTGAAAACATCAAGGTTCTGATTGGTGCTGTTGTTGAAATCTTTGACAAAGCCACTAACAATTTAGTCAACAACAAAGGTACTCAATTCATCAAACCAGACATGTTAAACAAATCCTTAAAATTACGTTCTCAACATTTGGATAGCATCAACAAAGCTATCGAACAAGCCAAAAAAGAACTTGCTGCTGAAAAGAAATACGAAGCAGACAAGGAAATGAGACGCCAAAAGAAGAAATCTGGAGAATTGTTGGAATATGACAAGAAAATGGCAGAAAAGAGGGCCAGGCGTGCCAAGAACAAGCAAAAACAAAGAATGCAATAGAACCCCACTAAATGACAACCGTCTGCAAATTGAACTGCACCATTTTTTTATAACCTTATTCACAAGCATGAAACGCATGTATGAACAAAACCACACCCATTTTATATCCCATATTATATGTCATATATACTACATGAAGTCCATTGACTCACTATAATGAATATAATGAATATAATCGATAAACTATATACATATACTCATTGAAAACTCACTAAAAGATGGTTAAACAAATGATATTCTCACTTGAATACCAATCGAATTACTGTCGTCGTCGAAGTCTTACCACATAGAACATAATAAAGTCACTTGTCACGTTACAAAAATATATCAAGTACGCTTTTAGATGTGAAATTTCTCAACGCTGTAAAACTGAAATATGCAAAAAAATATTCCGCCGATGACTAAATCGCTTCAAACATATTCAAATGTGTGAAGTGATAACAAGTTATAGAAGTGAAATAAATTGTACAGGAACTAATAGACGTTGAGAAGAACAAGTTTACATTGTCTTCGTTGAATAATTTGGATTCATTAGTAACTTAATGTTAATGTTAATTTGATATTTACTATTAAGCTTTGTTGTCTTTCCTTTATGCCATCTTTCTGTATTCATTCTTGGTAGTCATTCATATATTCATATAACCATATCATCAAAAAAACAAATAGACGCGACACAATGGTCACTCCATCTCAAGTTTATAGATCAACCAGATCAGACTCCACTGAAACCAGATCGTTTGAAGAAGCTGTTCTTCAAGGTTTGGCTACCGATGGTGGTTTGTTCATTCCACCAACCATCCCACATGTTTCTGCCGAGACTTTAAAACAATGGTCTAAATTGTCCTTCCAAGACTTGGCATTTGAAATTATGAGTCTATATATCGCAAGGGATGAAATTCCAAGTGAAGATTTAAAAGCCTTAGTTGATAGATCTTATTCTACCTTCCGTTCTAAGGATGTCACACCATTAGTCAAGAATTTGACTGGCTCTAAAGAAAATATCCACATCTTAGAATTATTCCATGGTCCAACGTATGCTTTCAAAGATGTTGCTTTACAATTTGTTGGTAACTTATTTGAATATTTCTTACAAAGATTCAATCAAGGTAAACAAGATAGTGAAAAGAAGAAGTTGACTGTTGTTGGTGCTACTTCTGGTGACACTGGTTCTGCCGCTATCTACGGGTTGAGAGGAAAGAAAGACGTTTCTGTGTTTATTTTATACCCAACCGGTAGAATCTCTCCAATCCAAGAGGAACAAATGACCACTGTTCCAGACAAAAACGTCCAAACCCTATCCGTCAACGGTACTTTCGACAACTGTCAAGATATCGTGAAAGCTATCTTTGGTGACAAAGATTTCAACTCTGGACATCATGTTGGTGCTGTTAATTCTATTAACTGGGCAAGAATTTTAGCTCAAATTACATATTATTTCTACTCATATTTTCAAGTCACTGATGGTAAAGATGAGAAAGTTAAATTTGTTGTACCAAGTGGTAACTTTGGTGACATCTTAGCTGGTTATTTTGCCAAGAAAATGGGCTTACCAATCGAAAAATTAGTTATTGCCACGAATGAAAATGATATTTTAGACAGATTCTTGAAGTCAGGTACCTATGAAAGATCAGATGCCGTTGCTGCCACTTTATCGCCAGCTATGGACATTTTAATTTCTTCTAATTTTGAAAGATTACTATGGTTTTTAGCTAGAGAAAACTTAACAGCCAACGGTTCTGATGACTTGAAGGCTGGTGAAATTGTAAACAACTGGTTCCACCAATTAAAGACTGCAGGTAAATTTATTGTCGACCCAAAGATCATTGCCGGTGCTTCTGTAGATTTCGCTTCTGAAAGGGTCTCCAACGAGGAAACTATCTCTACCATCAAGGACATTTACCAAAACAGTGAAAACCCTAAAAAATACATTCTAGATCCACACACTGCTGTTGGTGTCTGTGCCACCAAGAGAGTTATTGCCAAGGATTCAAACGACGCAAACCTTCACTATATTTCTCTATCTACAGCTCATCCAGCTAAATTTGCCGATGCTGTCAACAAAGCATTATCTGAATTTGAAGGTTACTCTTTCGAAAAAGATGTTTTACCAGCTGAATTAAAGAAGCTATCGACTTTAGAAAAAAGATTAAAGTTTGTTGAAAAACCAGATATTGAATTAGTTAAGAATGCCATTGAAGAGGAATTAGTTAAGATGGGATTATAATGTTACCTCACACTCCTGTAACAAAAATCTAACATCCTCCCCTATCATATATAACTTATAAGAACAAATAAATGAAATACGAACAGTTTGTTATTAATAACTGCCTAACCTACTTATTTCTCTTGCATGTAAAGTGCTCAAACTCTAAGTTAATTCACTTATAATCCCTTTCAACGAACTAAACCTATCTTAGTTGAACATAACCAATATACATTGATAATAACTCTTGAACACTTCTCACTCGACCACCTTCTTGTCTGTAAAATAACATTAGACGAATTGAACTATCTAATATTGATTACTTTACCTTAGCACATACGTGGATATTCCAATGTGTCATCGGAAGACAAGTTTGCGGTTCCGCTTCGTCTTCATCCGTTATTCCTAAACTATGCGTTATTTTGAAGATGCTGTGAACCACAAGAAGCCATTTTAACGATATGCTAATGAAACGTTACGGATAAAACAAAAATCTGACTCAGTGAAAGAATAACTGACAAGTTTCAACTAGCTACCGGTTTTCGTAAATACCTGGTACAGAATAGTAACCGTAACACGAGAGAAATAAAACGTAACAAACAGATCAACCATACCTACACGTTGCGCAGTATCTACTAAATTTTGCTCAAAAGTCAATTGAACAAACGCATATTATACAAACAAATATGAAAAGAACGAGTGAAAGCAAGCTTAAAGCTATAAAAGACTTGGAACTTTCTTTCATAACATTGTAGTGAATGTATTGCAATGGTCAGCAATTACAAAGCCTCTTCCTATTTTGTTTTCTTACAATTACATGGTGGATAGAACAATGTAATGTTTTAAGCATTTTTCTATGCTAATTTTAATTATTGTGCTTGCCTTAATTTATTTTCTTTTAAAAATTATTTCCTTTAAATTATTATTAATACAAATAAACAATGAAAAAAAAGGATTATGTATTATGTAGTATGACTTACTGTATATATAGCTTTCTTAAAAAACGTTACCTTTGAGTAATTGTATCTTTACCTTCCCAGCATAATTGTTGATTAGAATTCCACAATTAAGAAAAGAACTATAAATAGTTAATACCATCAATCATCTATACTGATATGAAAGTCAACATATTGTATAAAACGTTACTACTATCCCTTGTTCCATCATTGATTTCTGCTATACCTCATAATGGTGTCGACCATGGCTCACCTACCACGCACATGATGCCAAACGCTGCTTCAGAGGGCTTGCGAGAAGAATACAATTCTACTACCATTATTCCAACTCCATACGCAATGGCACATATGCATGGTCAGCCAATTTTGGAACAAGCAGGGTTGACTCCAGCACAGAAATTATATTGGGAAAGTTATAATACTACTACTTTCTTAAATAGTGATATGGGCAATAGATCTGCTTTGAAATTCCATACTGTATCACTCATTGTAATAGCCGCTTTCATTTATCCAATTTGTTTAGTACTAAATAATGTGGAATCAAATTGGTATCTACCATTATTAACTGTAAACTTCGGTTTAACAATCATGTCATTGACAGCTTTACAGGTATTTGTAACGAGTTTCCAAGATACTTTATACCCGGGAAATTTATACCGACCAGTTTCTTATATATTATTAATTTTAGCTTCAATCCATTATATAAGTGCTGTAGTTTATTGCGCTATTAAATGGATGCCAAAGGGTTACAACCAAGTGTTGACTTACGAAAACGGCGAAACTCATAATACCTCAATTCCTTTACAAGAATTTCATTCACATAGTGAAGAATCTACTGCATCATCGAATTTCTTGTCAGATGTTCCAAATATTTCAACGGATGTTAATAATAATAATAATAACAATGATATTCATAAAAATAACTTTAACTCAGAAGCAAATATAGATAACTTCGATATAGAAGATCAGAATACACCTTTCCAAGATGGTCAAACTTTAAGAAGTAAGCATTTTAAGGGACAACATCAAAGCCGTAATGAAATCCTAGAGAAAGTTTATGATCAACCAATCATACAAATACTATCTAACAGATTTGGTACATTATTCGAACTTACATTCAATCTACTGAATTATCCTCTATTCGTTTATTATCTTATCTATATAACTATTGGTCTAACAGTTGGCAATCTATTCGGAAAAGGCCAAAGGAAGTTCAACTTACTAGCTCATTTTATTAAAGGTGGTGTATTTATCCTTTTAGGATTTGTATCATTAGCACGCTATTGTGGATTTGGTCAAAAAAGAGGTTGGGCATGGAATAGAATAATTATTTATAGAAGAGATGTCACACCTCAAAACTCCAAACTTTTTGGTTTTATCACTTTGCCTAAGGGTACTATTACAATGGAAGGATTAGAATCCTTCCTAATCTTTTTTTATGGTTCAACAAATGTCTTTTTAGAACATCTAGCTGGTGCTGGTGGCGCCTGGACTGCAAAAGATTTGCAACACGTTTCTATTGCCTTTATGTATATAGGTACAGGTTTATGTGGTCTATTGGCAGAAAAAAATTTAAATGAAAAGAATTTCAAAACGGTAATTGAAAACGCCAATAAAAATAATATAGATGGTGAAATCATTCATGAAGAGGATGTCTTTGCATGTTCAGGAGGCTACTCTCCAAACCCATTCCCAGCCTTCACAATATTTTGGACTGGTATTCTAATGTCACAGCATGCTCAAGCTTCTACTACGTCTACAGCTATTCATATCCAATGGGGCTCATTACTATCATATGGTTCATTTTTTAGAATTTTTACATTCCTAATTTTATTCTTTGTTCCAAATAAAAATTCCTCACCATCGAGACCATTGACGGAATTAATCACGTCTTTTTGTATGTTATCTGGTGGTTTAATATTTATGGAATCCACTGATCAAGTTATCGAAGCCATGGAATATAGAGGATATACTCCAATGTTTACTTTCAATGTCTCTGTTGGTTTTGTAGCTTTAGTAATGGCATGGGAAATGATTTTATTCATGTGGAGGGATTATTTAAAGAACCATAATTCAACAAATTAACTTGTATTGAGTAAAGATTGCATGCTAAAATATTTTGGCTTCATGTCCCTTTAATGATAAAATATAATCAACCAATTCTCATTTGATCGAACTTCTGTCTCTCTTATTTTAACTTGCTAAGCATATATTTTTAATAATCATGATCTGTCTTTAGTAACTAATATAATAATAAATAAGGTTTAATCCTCTTTGCATAAATATGAAAGAAGTCAGTTGAATTTCCAAATCAGTCAAGGACTCAGCTCAAATTAATCAAGAAACCCTTACAATGATTATTCTATGAGCTGATAATGGTCAAATTCTTAATTAGGAAATTAAGTACATGGCCAAAAACAAAAATGCAAGCTTCTAGTTACACGCATCAGAAGATTAATCTATATAGAAAATAAATGCAAAAACAGGAACTTTAAATATATATAAATTTGTAAAGTAGTCAATTTATATGATATAAAAAGTTCTCATAAACAATTGATAGACATGCTTTATTTAACAGTTGCTCAATGAAACATTAGCTCAATATCAAGTTATATTATTCTCGCTCTATACTATTTACTAGCAGTTAACTTATCGATCCGTGCAACAACTACCTTTGTTCGCTAGTAGACGGAACATCTTAAAGTTATATATTCTCCTCTATCTGGTCATCATTTACGCATAGGAAAGAGGTGCGATGGAAGATAATCAACGTATCACCATCTAATCACCAGTGCTTAACAGATGAACCATACAGTTGGTTACCGATGCAGGATGAAGCTCCAGACTACAAAGTAGGAACCTACAATACTTTTCTCGTCAACTTCCAAGTCAGATACATCAATTGGGAAGAATTAAAGGGAAGCTGCACAGAGTTCTTCTGGCTGACCCAAAAAGGCTCCATTGCGGAATACAATTAAAAGTTTTGCAAATTAGCTTATTTATTACTAGCTAATTATCCCAAAAGCGTTATATTAGATCGTTATGAATAAGGTTTTAAGTACAGCAACATTCACATTCATTACAAACCCACCAAAGAACCTTGAATAAGCAATGTATGCGGCTTCAGCAAAGGAACTTGTTTTCATCCCAATTAAAAGATCTAACAATGACTCCAGGTTTGCTTTAACCCCGGAAGCAATGAACTTTGATGACTTATATTCTGCTCAATACCAGATCCACAAATCGACAGTACTGGGTAAACGAAGTTGAAAAAGAATAGTGTTTCTTTAAGCTATCGCAAAGGCAAACACTTTGTCGTCAACTGTCCAACAACTGTGAGAAATCGCTCACAAAAGAGTGAAACACTAACTTAAAAGTTTTCTCCTGTACCAAAGTTATAGCATAAAAAGTAACAAAATCAAAAACGAGAACCAGTCTCCACATAATGGGAAACGAAAAACCTTGGAATTCACAATCGCCAGCATTACGGTTACAGACTTAGTAGACACACAAGGGCGGACTTCTTTGATCTGGAACTCACTTCCTTCAAAACTTCATCTAACTAGCTGCAAGCTTATTCCGATTAAGATCAGAGGAGGAGTATCAGAAGAACTAATCTTATTCCAACAAGTAAGGAAGATAAGGTTCAAAATTGATAAGCAGAAATGCAATATATATCCCATGCCATGACGACAGACCAATTATGGCAACCTGTTCTTAAAAGCCGTTAGTCTAATCAAACAAGATGAACTGTGTCAGACGGAAACAAGACCCCAGAAACAGAAAAAGTAAGACTAATGGATATTGTACCAATATTAGTATATGACGTGAAGTCGGAAATCTAGTATTATCGATCAGCCGGATAGGAACTCAAGCTAGCAATTAGGTACTTAAGACTGAAAGTGTTAGAGCTACCAGATGATAATGGATGCATCTTCTTTATTAGCTTCACAGCGTTAATCAGAGAATTTTGACCTTCTGAGAATCAAGCTTACTTCCAGGAGCTCGTTTAACGTTATTTACAGAAACTGTATTATTATGTAGTTCGTTAGTGTTTATTATTAGGTATACAACTATATTTATAATCTGATTCCCTTTTTTACATAAGCTATGAATAAATATCTCAGAATTATTGTAGTATATGTGACAGAACTAAGTGTTTATGACACTTTGAGTTCAGAACCAATTGATCACTTACTAATGGGAAAGAATGTTCTAAAGCAATCTTTTAAATGACAGATGAGAATTTTTCACTGCAATGTAAATGGCCACGTGATAAACACAGGTGTACAATACAGCACTAAAGATCTTAGGAGAATGAATGGACATATGTACGTGTTCATTCAAGTATGAGGTAACTTATATAATAAGAGGTCATCTAACTCTATATATAATTGTTTAAATATACTAATAAAAGACCAATCGATTATTTAACTATTAAGAAGATGGACTACTCGAAAGCAACTAAAGTGACTGACGACACTAACTTAGACGTTGGTATTAACCAACATAAGCTTGTTTCTCCACAAAATAATATTATTTAATATTGTAAATTAAGACTTTAGGTTCAGTGACAATTTGCTCCTTTATATGTTAATTTATGGCAATTGAAGGGGTTTATGGAATGTCAAATGAAATGATTTAACAATACATTTGAATTGTTCATTGAACGTGGACTTCAATTAATCTTGCTAGTTGTAATTTGTGTTTACCACTAATTAATTGTCGATACTTTAACTTCTAGTTCAAATTTTCCGATTCCTAACATATCTTTATCTAAATTGAAATAATATTATCAAACTAATAGTTGTAATCCAATCTCAAGTGTCAGAATTTTTGATAGGTCATACCAGTTAAATTTATAAAAAGATAGGGCATCAATTAAACGTTTAAATAATGACCTAATCTGAACGAATCGAATAAAATATTTAGATTCCATTTTGTGGAGAAACAAGCTTTACTTGATTGCCATCATGGAAAAAAGATCCGATTTAACGCGCTTCCAATCCTACTATAGTAAGGCTACTAGAAATAGTAAATTTCTGAGTAACAACGCTACTATCAAAGACCTCAAAATACAGCGATAATTAATAATATTTTGGCACTATGGCCGAGTGGTTAAGGCGAGAGACTCGAACCAAACAAGATATCTCTTGGGCTCTGCCCGCGCTGGTTCAAATCCTGCTGGTGTCGAATATTTTTAAATGCCTAATTGTCATATTTCTGTTCAGAGTTTGATGTAGGTCACTTGTGTTAACCTGACATTCTACTAAATATACATTTTTTGATAAATAAAACGTTACTGTTCTTTACGTTGATAACTCATATTGTCGAGCTTTATAAATCTTGATATATATTTCACTAAATAGTTTCCTATATCCATGAGGTAAGGGTGGAAACTGATTTTTATTGACTACATTTTAAGTAAAACAACAGCAATCCCTCTATAATTCATCATGCTGTAGTTGTTCTTGAGTTTGTGTCTCTTGTTGATTAGTATTTCCCCTCTCAACCTTTGGTTCTTTGACCTTTGGTTCTTCAACCTTTGGCTCTTCAGCAATTGGTGCTTCGAGCTTTGGCTCTTCGAGCTTTGGTTCGTCGACCTGTGGCTCTTCAACAACTGGTTTTTCGACCTTTGGTTCTTCAACAACTGGTTCTTCAACAATTGGTGCGTCGACAACTGGTTCTTCGACAACTGGCTCTTCGACAACTGGTTCTTCAACAATTGGTGCGTCGACAACTGGTTCTTCGACAACTGGCTCTTCAACAACTGGTTCTTCAACTACTGGTTCTTTGACCTTTGGCTCTTCAACCTTTGGTTCTTTGACCTTTGCTTCTTCAGCAATTGGTGCTTCGACCTTTGGTTCCTCGACCTTTGGTTCTTTAACCAGTGGCTCTTCAACCTTTGGCTCTTCAACCTTTGGTTCCTCGAGCTTTGGCTCTTCGAGCTTTGGTTTCTCGAGCTTTGGTTCGTCGACCTGTGGCTCTTCAACAACTGGTTCTTCAACAATTGGTGCGTCGACAACTGGTTCTTCGACCTGTGGCTCTTCAACAACTGGTTCTTCAACAATTGGTGCGTCGACAACTGGTTCTTCGACAACTGGCTCTTCAACAACTGGTTCTTCAACAATTGGTGCGTCGACAACTGGTTTTTCGACCTGTGGCTCTTCAACAACTGGTTCTTCAACAATTGGTGCGTCGACAACTGGTTCTTCGACAACTGGCTCTTCAACAACTGGTTCTTCAACAATTGGTGCGTCGACCTTTAGTTCTTCAACAACTGGTTCTTCAACAATTGGTTCCTCGACCTTTGGTTCTTCAACAATTGTTTCTACAACTGTTGTTTCCTCCATGCTTTCTTGTTGTTGTTGTTGTTGCGGATCTTGAACTTGCTCTCCAATGTTTTGTTCATTTTGTATAGATTGGTTACTTGGCTCTTGAGAAACAATTGACGATAGAACGGATTGTGGTATGTTATTATACTTATTAATTGTATCCTCCTCCTCTTGAACGGATGATGGTTCTGGGATTTCAGGTTGACTTTCCAAGTAAGCAAGATCTTCTAAGTTGAATGCAGTCTTTTCAAAATCGTCCCAATGACCACCTTCTTCATGATCTGAAGTTTTGGAGGAAGCGGTAGTAGATGGAGCATCTTCAGAAGGAGAAGCAATTTCTGGTTTAAATGTGGAGGTATAAGCACCTGTTGTTAAAGCTTCTCCAATTGTGGTTGGAATATCTTCAGATGCAGACTTTTGCAAGTAATCATTAATTTTGCTCTGCAGCTGACCGTAGTAGTAATTGTCAGTGCAGTGGTGTACCAGAGTAGTTTTCTTCAATAGTTCGTTATATATACTCTTTGCGGAACCTTTGTATTGTTCAATTTTTTGCTCGTCTAAATATTTATGAATGACATCTCTGTTCACATATTTATCAATTGTGGATTTATCGACATACTTGTGCAAATACTTTATCTTCATGTAATCCAAAGCCTTGATATTGTAGTTATTTACATAAGCCAGTTGGGCAAGATAAGCCAATATGACGATCAACAAGACATTCTTGAAAAATTTCCATAATTTATGAATGATCGAAGTTGATTTAGAGAAATCTTTTGGAACTTCAATGACATGGACAGTATTAGCTGCGGAAACACTTGCAACATATTTAGAATCTGGGGAAAATGCTACTTTTGTAATTGCGAAAGTATGAATTTGATAGAATACTTTCCCAACTGATAAATCTTTCAAGATTACCAAAGCTATAGAGTTATCATTACTGGCAATAGCAGCACATTCACCCGACGGATCAATATCCATTGAGGTAATACCTTTGAATTGTTTTGTAACTAATTTTGATTTCAAGACAGTTGCATTACCACTTTTCAAACTGATTGTGGTCATTACAATTCCGTTTTGCTTATTGTTCTTTAAAACAGCTGCGACAAGGACTGTATCGTCATTGATGAATCTAATTTTCGACAAAATCCAACTCTTGTCAAAATCGGTCTTTCTGATAATAAATCTACCAGTGACGATTGAAATGACTTCTAAAGTGTTTGGTGTAATATAACAAATAACTTTGCCATCTGGAGAGAAATGCATATCTTTCACATCATGTCCTGTATCAATTTCATATTTCTCAGTTAAGTCATTTGGGTCAATGATTCTAATCACAGTAGGAATTGCTGATGAAGCAATCGCACCGACAGTAGCATCTTTTGACATATAAACTAGCTTTGTATAATCATCTGGATTTTTTGAACCGTCAAAATCGATACCTGCAACAAATTTCAAATGATCATTTTCATAATCAAACTTTCTAATATGATGATTACCTGAACCACTTTTAATTTTTTCACTGTTTTCATTACAACCAACTAAAATAATATTTTTAGCAGCATCCAATGTAGTTGGAGAATCATCGTTTGGATCTAAAACAATCTCTCTAAATCTCTTGATAACTTTTTTCTTACTGAAATCAATCCTTAAAGCCGTGATTTTGTTTGGAATACCATTATTACCTTCACCACCACCACCAGCAACTAATAATATTCTATCATTTAAAAACTTAGCCCCATACAAAGGATAACCTGAGTTGTATATAGAAGCAGAAAGTTTCATAATTATAAAATCTCTAATCTGCAGTAGTTCTTAATAATCAATTGATATATAATTTTATCTCTTTGTTGTTGTAATTTTTTTTTTTTTCGTCACTGTTTGCAATTAGTTCAAATAAAACAAATATACTAACACATATAAAATATAAAGAAATAGACTTAATGTTTTAATAGTAAAAGTTTAAAAGGGAAGTAGAAAAACACAACCTAAAAACAAGGTTATATAATAGGACCTAAATTCTCTAATAAATATATGTTATTACTTAACAATTATCAATTACTAATTAGCTCAATAAGAAACTTAAGTAACAATCTTGAATATGATATTAGTTATTGTTACTTTAAAAACCATTTATGTTTAATTGTTCGTTATAAGTTTCAGAAACATAGGTAATTATTATGCAAAGAGTTATTGTGTGAAAATAATTTTTTGGCTTCATATATTTTTATGTTTATTTTTCTCTTGTGCATGTCGCCAGAAAAAGTGTGTGTTCTTAACACGACATAGGATTACGGTTACTTTGATTACTTGTTTGTTGTTCGGGTAAACTGCACGTGCGTGCAAAACACAGACCACAAAACCGAAAACGGACACCAGCAAATGAGAAAAGGGGAGTTGGATCACGTGTGTTAAAATATGTTTGAAGTCACGTGCATTTTTGTTTGCTCACGTGATCTCGTATAGGACTCGTTTAGAAGTTATATAGAGGTTTTTTTTTTCTTTTTTCTCTGCGCGTGTGTCAGTGTGAGTGTGTGCTTTTCTTCAACGAAACATTGAAATATTACTTTCTTTCATACAGCAAATTTACTGCATCAATTGATATTTTCTCATTCTCGAATTCTCGTGTTTTTAAGTTACTAAGATGCCGATGGTCCTGAATTGTATAAAGTCTTCCAAACGAGTCAGCGGTTAATATAGCTACCGAGTACGAACTGTGTGACATTGCAGTTTTGATGCATTTACTGTTAAAGATAATATCAATAGTAACAATTTATACTTTAAGTTATAAACGACTAAAAGTTTTTCAATAGTGGTCTGTTGCCCTTTACTGACTGAGAAATAATGTTAATGACAGAGTAGTCTTACTCATCGGTTAATCATAAACATAGATACACAATGGATAATAAACGAGGTGTTTAATTATTGAATCCATTGTTGATGTCTATTTACTAAGCTACATACATAGCTATATATATATATATATATAATGCGTATTATCATTCTTATTTAAACTGTTGTTTAACTTTTCCTTCGTCACTTACAGAAACCAACACTAACAAGAACCTACAAGTGCAATGTTATTAAGTAAAATATTCATCCAATCCATTCCAATTTTAGCTACACTGCTTTATGCATTTCCAGCTCCAGTTGAACAAAAAACTAAACCTGTTCTACCCAATGTTAACATGCCATATAAGGAAATAAACGAAGAAAGGGTAGCATATGACCTAGACAGGGTTTATGAACCAAATCCACCTCCATCGAGTTATGTTGAATTTACAATTGAGTATTTAGATAAGGTTACTGGTGAAAAGAAGGAACATGAAATTGGTATGGAATTGTATGGTACCATCGTACCAAAGACTGTCGCAAATTTCCTGATGTTTGCAGCTGGAATGAAAATAATTATTAATAAAAATACAAGATTTTTAGCTGTTGCCCGTTATAAACATACCAAGTTTGATGAAATTATTCCAAATCAAAGAATTTCAGGAGGTCATGTATTAAAAGACTTAGGTAGTTTATCAATTTATGGGGGAGCTTTTAAGGATGAAAATTTTGAATTAAAACATGACAGACCAGGTAGACTTTCAATGAGGAATACTGGTCCAAACACTAATAAAGCTGCCTTTTTCATTACTACTGGCCAAGAACCACAAATAGAATATGATGATAAGTACGTAGCTTTTGGTCAAGTGACTCGTGGCTTAGACTTTATATTAAATGAATTCCAATATTTGGACACTGATTCAAATAATACTCCTTTAGAAGAAGTAGATATTAAATACACTTTGAACAATATCCCAGTCAATGGTTACTTACAAGATGAACATAAACTATATTTAGAAAAGTTAGAAAAATTTAGAAATGGGGATCTTTCACAAGGTATAACATTAAAAAATATGATGGAGAAACATTTCCCAGTAGAATCATCTGTCAAAAAATCAAGTTCGGAGAATTATTTTGCAGATGAAGAGAAATCAAATTTTTTCAGTGATGTTGGTGAAGATTTTAGTAAAAATTTTACCTACCTTTTCTTTTGGGTTCTTGTTATTGCATCGTTGGCAACATCTGCATCAAAATATAAAACTATCATCTTAACTGGAGCCACAAAAAGCAATACAATTAAAGGTTACTAATCTTTGTAATAATTCATATATGCTTTTATTAAATAATAGTTATTTTCAAATAAAAACTTATAGACTAATATAGATACACTTATCCCAATACTTTTTTTAACAACGACTCGAAATATGTTTTCTCTAAATATTTTCCAATAAAAACTAATTTGCATTCAGCAATACCTGGTCTTAATTCACCATCTGTGATATCGTACGTTTCTCTTACACCTTGAATGATCTTCACTGCTGTTGAATCAGTTTTAAGATGTTCGATGATTATCAAACCTTTAGTTCTCTGAACCTCCCATTCATCATCATCGTTGTAATGAGATTTGAAATTAGCGGGTTCGTCAGTGACACCTACGAATCTCCATAACAATGGTTGTAAAAAGTTTTTAAGGAAATGTGAGTACTCTTCTTCATTTTTTAATGGTCTAAATGTTAGTGCTACTGTATTCATCCTAGGATCATGCAATGTTGGTCTAGACATTTTTAATTCTTCATAAATGTTTGTCTCATTAATCACTGAATTATCATAAGCATGTATGTCCAACAGATATTCTAAGGCTGTATCACCGTATTTAGTATGATAAATTGGTGCCACTGCATTGATTTGTCTTATTCTATCCTCTAAAACTTTTACTGTTTCTGAACTATCTGGGGAACCTTCTACCCTATCCATTTTATTAAGTAAAATTCTATCAGCCATGGCAATTTGAAAATGCGCTATAGTTAGGTTATTCTCCATCAGAACCTTTTCACCATGCCAGTGCGTATCAGGGGAGACATCATCCAAACATTTTAAGATGTTTTCCGCATCTAAAACAGTGATGATACCATCTAAATATACACAACTATTCAAACCTTCATCTTGCCAAAACATTTTTGCAATTGGTGCTGGATCAGCAATGCCTGACGTCTCTAATAGAATGTAATCAATTTTCCCTGGTGATCGTAAAACCATATCTTCAATTGCTTTGACTCCCACATTTTTTAATGAACAGCATAGACAACCATTTCCCAAATCCAACCATTCCTCATAGGCACTTGACCCGTTTCTAATCTTCATTGCTTTTTCAATTTCACTTGAGTCTCCAAACTCATTTAAAATCACTGCTATCTTTTTATCAGAACCTTTCAATGCAATCTGTTCTAGTAATGTTGATTTACCTGAACCTAAGTAACCCGTAATCACAGATACTGGTATTTTTTTAGTGACAGACTCAAGTTTCTGGGCATCTTGTAATTCATCATTTGCCCTATTTGCTTTCTGCTTAATAATTTCTTCATCTTCCACTTGTTTATTCGCCCTTTCCATCTTTGCATCACTTACAAAACTTGTTGTAACGTCATTCTTTGTATTCTCCAAAATACTTTTAATATTTGATTCTTGCCCTGTTACTAATGTTGGCAACTCACCATCCTCATCTTCTTTATATGCAAAGTTTTTTAATGCTGACATGACAATGTATATGTGTAGATACAACTAATGCTATCGTAGTTGTCTGAAGTGTTTTAGCTCTTACAATGTGTTCTTGATGTATTTTAACTAGTTGTTTATACTTCGATTTCTTTTTATTATGTACTATTCCTTGATTGTGTAATTTTAAAATTATCAATATTAGCGAATGCGGTTCTCATTTATCACTAACAATGTAGACAGCATGAACTCTAAAGGGTGGTTTAAACTATTATTTATAATGTAACATTTTAAACGTTGAGATGATTTAATTTGTATTAAAACATGTATGTATGAATATGTATAGCTTACTATTTACAAAATTTATATCATAGCTATTCACATTTGTAATGGATTTCAAATATATGTACATATATCTCAAAACTTAGTTGACAATAGTTTCTTCAAAAGATCTGTATGATTACCTTTTATTATCAATTTATTAGCTTGTTGTCTTATACTGAATGAATCTGGATCTATGGAAGGCACTGCGTTTTGTAATTCTTTTCTAAATTGAAGAACATTACCATGTATTTTTCTTATCTCTGTGTATGCCACATGTCCAGCTTTTTTGTATTCAGAGTATATTGGTAAATTACCAGTGGCCGACCTTTCAATGAAATATTGCTTTGAATTGAAAACTTTTGAACCTACTAAATCTGTTGGCAAGATGTCTCTAATATCTGGAAACACCATAAATTCATCCACTTCTTGAAGTTGCTCTGATTCAACAGGTGCTTGTTCCGGCGCATGTGAGTGAGAGTGGGTTTCGACTGTATTGGAGTCAGTCAACGAGTATCTTGTGGTAGAGAACAACCTTGAAGCATTTAAGAATGGAGTATGCATGGCAGAAACATTTTTAAGCACCGCGATTCTTGACATTGTGAGGATATAATTTAGAAGTATTATTGGATGGATCTACCTTCTCCTTAATAAAAACTATTTGAATGCCCTTGTTCTCAGCTCAAATACACTGCCTTCACAAAATTTTAAATACATGTTCGAATGTATAATAGTAGAAAGCTTTAAATATAAACTTTAATTGTATAATATTAACTATGGGCTCGAAAGTGAAAAATTGAAATTATGCAGTAATAACAAAATCACGTGACTACAAATTATCTATTTGGCATACAATACAATATGGTATATATGAGGATGATGATGGTTACAATTAGATATAATATAGATCTAAGGAGGTCATACTGTGAATCTCATAATCGTCCAGGGTTATGTGGTTCTTCAACTTGATGTTATTCTTTTGTAAATCGATTTTGTTGATCGAGGAGAGACCTAATTGAACACATATCAATTTCTTCAAGTCTTCAATTGTATCGTCCTCTAAGCATTTGACTTTAATCTTCTTACTTAATCGATCATCAACGATTATTTCAATCATACTTTATTATTGATCTCTAAATGGCTACACACAGACCTTCCACATATAAGAAACAAACACAATTTCCGTATTCAACTCAAAAAAGCTATCGTAAACATGAAGTTCGTAGATATATATATATAGTTAACAATCGATATATACAGAGCAGGTCTTACAACACCAACTGCTCGGTTCACACTATACCGCAGAACCTTCCAATCATTCATGCACTTTCTCTTTCTTCGAAACTACTTTACAGGACAAACCAAATTCGAGAGAACTTTTTTCAGTCACTACGTTTATTTTTCATACATGGGTGAATACAAACTTCGGATTCTAGTAACAACTAGATTTGATGTTTTAAAGTTACTGCGTAATCATCGTCAAATAAGAATTTACAAGTCAATCTCTCTCTCTGGCTCTTGTTCTCTTCTGTACTCTTCGCACATCCATTCTGTCATGTAACTGCCAATGAATATATACATACAAGATTGTGTGCCTAATGGAACTTATACAAAATGCATATATGCAAGATTTTCATTTCTGAAATTGTATTATATGTTTTTTTGGTCTCTCGACACTCTCTTCTAGTGAGGTTTCTTGTTAGTTAATGCATCTCTCTGCAGGTCCCCATGTCCTATATTGTATCATTTACTGTAGGGGGGAATAAATTTGTTCTTTATTTCGTTTATTTTGCACACTTTTTGTTAACTTAACAATCCAAACTCTCTCTGAATTCATTGATCTCTATTATATAGTAACTTATTGCATACACTTATTTACCTTCGTTCTGTGTATATCTCTCTTTATTGTATTGTCTATCCACTTTGATATTTTCATTTTATTTCATTTATTTTTTTTGGTTCATTGGAATTGTTTGACTCGCAAATTCTTTTAACGTCATTTTTTTAAACCTCTTAACATGGTGGTACTTTTAGATTATTCCTATTCATGGTATATGCTTAATAATATACCTCTTATAATTGATTAAGTTATATATATATGTGTGTGTAAGTTAATTATATAATTATACATATACATATGTTTGTTTGTAGGTGTACTTTTTGTGGATTCTTTTCGAGAATAAGGGTATATATGTATAGACAATAGAAAACCATTCATTTTGCCAACAATGACTACTAATGTGCCCAAGGTATATGCCTTCCATGATTTTTCAGATGTTGCTATAGCTGTTGCTGATTACGTTGTTTACGCTCAAAACCATGCATTGACAGTGAAGAATAAAAATGATAGGAAACATTCAAATACAAGTTTAAACAGTATCAATAGTGCTGTTGCGGCAGAGCCTTCTCAAAACACTATCCCATCAACTGCTACTCATCCAGTTCATTTGAAGAAAAATAAAAGCCATACTCTGCTGAATCATGGTGTTCATGATCAAACAGGCAATGCAGCGGCCCCTATGAAGAATTATTCAAATATAAACATAGAGAGAGAGAAAGAAAAGGACAACAGCAGGGACAATAAAGAGAGTCCTTTGAATGTCGTTAAAGAGAAAAGATTTAGAATTGCCTTGTCAGGTGGTTCTTTAATACAAGTGTTGCATGAAGGTCTTTTGAAAAGAGATGATGTTCAATGGGGTAAATGGGATATATATTTTGCTGATGAAAGATTAGTACCATTTGATTCAGAAAATAGTAACTATGGTCTTGCAAAAAGGAAGATTTTCGATTTGATTGATACAAAGAAGTATGGTAAACCAAAAGTTTACCATGTTAATGAAAAATTAATTAAAGATCCTCAAGAATGTGCTGATAATTACGAAAAAATCCTAATCAAAGGTTTTGCAGGAAGAGATTCCGTTAAATTGCCAATGTTCGATTTGTTCTTATTAGGTTGTGCCCCAGATGGCCATATAGCATCTCTTTTCCCAAACTTTCAAGAAACTCTACGTGAAAAATTGGCTTGGGTCGTCCCTGTGGAAGGAGCCCCAAGTGGTCCATCAAATAGAATTTCATTGACAATCCCCGTGATTTGTCATTCTCACAGAGTAGCATTTGTTGTGGAAGGTTCAACAAAAGCCCCTGTATTGAAGACAATTATGGAAAGACCAGAAAAAGGTCTACCAAGTAGTATAGTCAATGAGGGTGCTGCTGGGCGTGTTTCATGGTTTGTAGATAACGATGCTCTTTCTGATGTTTTTGTAACAAAAAAAGCATATAAATTTAGATCTGCTCAAAAAGTAACAGTAGGCTAATAATATTATAATTTATGATGCAAAAATTGCTTGGCGCATTTTATCTTTCGATAGGGAGCTGATATATTCATTTATAAATAACGTAGCTCACCAGTAGACTTCCTTTGTACATGCCCATAAAATTTTAAAATACATTTAAGTACGCTGTTGATTTACATATGCAAATCTATATTATTTAAAATGATAAACATCCTAATGACATGTTAATTACAGGAGTCGCACCACATATATATATGTATAAATATAGATTTATCTATTATATTTCAAAAAAAATCATTATGCTTCTACTGTATCTTAAAATCATCATTTTGTCTGTAATCACTTCCCTCGATATTCTTTGTCGTTTGAATATCTGATTCCTTATACAAATTCCATTGCGTTAAAAATATAAAATCAAATATTAATGTGATAATTCCTAAACCTATTTTCCCAAAATTGGTTACCATTAACTTCACACTAAATCCTTCATCATTATATAATTGTAAACACAATTGCAATAACGATGCAATACCACCAATGGCATCTAAAAATGTGCCACTTATCGAAAATCCTTTCATTGATTTTCTTTCAAAGTTATGTTTAACTTGAGGTAGGTATTTGACTAATGACATTACTAACTTTAATGCGAATAATTTGTTACAATATGACAACGTCCTTACGTTACTCCAGCCATTGTTATCATTATAGTATATGAAATGGCCAGTTGCAAAGGAAAATAAAATAAGTGTTGCCGATAATATCCTGCTGTATAGTAATTTCATCTCTGAAGTCTTTTCAACTCTAAATTTCCATAGTCTTGGAAAATACACTTGGGTGGCTAATACAATATTCAATAGAAAACCATGGAATGTATAGAATAAATCAAATTCGGTTATTTTAGGTCTTGGAATATATTCTGTGTTATTAATATTATCCAATTTGTTCAATTCTTCAGATACTGGTAACCATGAATACAACTGTAAATACATGGAAGCTGTTAAAAGCATATAACCTACTATGTTCAGCATTAAAAAATCAACAGATATAGCGGCAGAAGATTTAAATCTCCAATTGGTGATAATAGGCGTATACATTGATATCGACCATACCAAAACATAAATTGCACCTAATAACTCATCGAGGGACATCATTATTAATACCAAGACCCTTATTAACTATAAATTGTTGTAATTGTTCCTTAGTCAGTGACTTCAATGCTCCTCTAGAATATACTACAATTAATAGTAGATATTACTTCGAGATCATCAATTGTAGGCATACCATTGATAGTAGAGAATTATTAATGGATCACTTACATAAAAAACCAAAATGAACCCATACCAACCTTAAAAATCTCGATATAAATAATTGGATGATCTAAAGGTATTGTATATTTTGAGTTTGTCTAGCCATATCCCATATTAGGACACCGCTTATGGTCCGATTTTAAAACTAAGCGATAACAATTTAAAGAAGCATACACAACTAGAAACATTTACTAGATTTTAAATTCTATTTTATTTTACATATACATGCAATAAGAATATTTGAACACAAATACACATGAGAGTTCATATATATATGTTTCTATTCTTATTTCTAAACTTGCGATTGGTAAATTAACACATATATCTAATTATTTTCTATATAGATTCGTTATCTTCAAAACCATCCAAATTTATACATCAATGCACATGTGTAAAAATTTGCTTATTAACATTAGAAATACACTTTATAGTATGTGATACCTAATAGACCATCTTTCTACCAGTGATTGTTCTTCTGGTTGATTGATTATCGTTTTCTAGGCCATCCTTATCTTCATCTAGCTTAGCTCTATTTAGTACTTTAACAAACGAGTCTACTCTGTATCTCATTCTAGAGTGCATATAAGCTTTAGAACATTTAATATGGTAATGGAAGTAATTCCTGAATAAAGTCAATTGAGAGATTGACATGTGTTGTAATTCCGCAGTTTGGAAATGACGTGGGAAAAGAACAAATGTGATGAATCTTCTGCTGGCATCATTTTGTGGGTTACGACTGCTTGTGAAGGATTGTAGTTCTAAAGGAGGTTCATTCGAGACCAATACTTGTGGAGCAGATTGAATGCTACGATTTCTCTTTCTTGCATCGACAAATTCTTGTAAGAAGACTTTACCCAAAATTTTATCAGTTTCATCTTGGAATATAGTCTCAAAGATAACAGTAACACGATCATTAGAAGCTTTAATAAAGAACTGTTCGTCATCTCTATTCTGAATGTTATATAACTTTTGTGAGTCTATCGATGAACCATCTTCAGGTGCTGGTAGTTTACTTAGTTCGAAGGATTCTTGGAAAGCCAACTGGAATGGGAAACTCAATATAGCAGTCTTCAATAAAGAAGATTCAACAACGGATTCATTAGTTAAAGAGGCCAAGTCAAGTACTAACGTGAAATCGTAACCTGGTTCAGCAGATTGTGATACACTTATACCTGCAAATGGTTGATACTTAGACTGTAAATATGGGAGTAATCCATTGTTAGCGTCTATTTTTTGAATTGATACCCAAGCTTTTGTCTTAATACTCAATAATAAAATTGTTTTATTTCCTTCTTGATTAGAGATATGGAAAATAGTATAATCAAAATCAGAGACAATACGATCTAACGTTAAGGGAGTACCGTTAGAATTAGCCTCAATAGCTTCGCTCAAAGTCTTTTGTATTAACAAATTGTGTGATTTTAGATGTAACATTATTATATTTCAAAAAACAGCGAATAATTCAGTTGTAAGTTTTCCACCTCTTCTCTGCTTTTTTCTCGTAAGATACCTCTGTTACTGACAATTTAACAAGTCAAAATAGCCTTTAATGACAATTAACTAAATTATCAGATCTACGGACACTATATTCTTTACACATCAATTAATAAACACATATATATATTATAATTTAATTGAAGGTTTCATCGACTCTTTATTACGTTGAACTTTTCATTATGTGATGGTTACCCCTATCAAATATTTAGTGATTAAACTCAGAAATGACGGTACCAATGAGACGGAACATCGGTGAGGCATAGTAAAGTACGGTAATAATATCGTATCATGTGATCGTAATCATAAGTGACAATGATCTTGATATTAGACAGATATATAGCTTATTCATTCAATCATAACTGTTTACATATATATACAACGATACCATTTCATTCACTGATCGATAACCTGATACTGCGGAATAGGTTACAAAACGTATTTATTATTTAAGGTTCTTTTTGAACCGATTATGCTATATGAGGGTATTTAGTGGGTTTATGAAAATAGATTGGAAAAGTAAACACATCTTTACTTTATTTGTTGTGGTGATATCTTACTATCATGCGACGATCTCTATATCTATTGTGATCTCTGATGATGGGAGTAATGTTCTTACACATTTCTCTGTTGCTAGACGTAGGTTTAATTCATCCATGTTCGATCCACCTTCCATTGAGATTTTAATTAATACAATGTACAGATCAAAATTAATTTTTGATATTAATAAATTGTTATCATCTACATGGCATCTTGATTTGAATTCTGGTAAATTTTGAATTTTCTCTATTAACGTTGACTTGATGCAACTTGGGTTTGTTTCCTGCTTTTTGGCATTATTAATTTTTCTTGATAGTTTTGGTTTCATGGTCATCGGTAAGTCTGAGTTGGTGTCAGTACTCACTTTAGATGTTGCCTCTGATGGCATTATATCATCATCATCATCAACTAACGTCAATGATAAAGTTGATGTCGAAAATCCTAACATCAGAATTGTTGACGTCCATTGAACAATTGTTAATCCATGTGTTAAAATTAATGAAGCAAGCAGAATTGTAGCTATATAATCGGCAATGCTGGCAAAATTGGTCACTAATAATGGGTAGGTAAACAAATAACACGTATAAGTTAAAGTAACCAATGGGTTTTTCGTTTTCAGTCTCGAATTAGTGTTGGCATAAAAAATCTTATAAAGTGCTAATGCAGAGAAGATGAAATTAATAATCAAAATGATGTACCAAATAATGAAATCATTTTGAGTGATTGGTTTCAAATCGTTCCCATGAGAATGTGGAATTGAAGAAGAAATTTCATCATGACTATGGCTCGACGTCTCTACAAATAAAACAATCACCTCCTCGAGTATATGGAATAATAGATCCAAACCAACAAAACACAGAGAAATTGCAAGTGCAAAACTTAGTAACACATCAATTCTTTTCAAACCAAATGGAAATGTTATGGTTCCCGTAGACCACGATTCAAACTGAGATAAGTTTTCTACTAGTATAATAGCAACTGAACCTATTATATCATAAAGAATGAAATGCGATAATGTAATGAAATTGTTCCAATGCTTTAAATGTCCAAGAACTAAAATTATTGGACAAATAAAAATTTGTGTCACCACTATAATTAATTGTAAAGATGCTTTTGACCATGGGATATTGGAAATAATATCGTTCCAATCTGGAATTGGTAACGATTTTGCAATATTTAAAGGGATTTTCACTTCAGATTCTTGAAAGAAATTCATAGAAACGGAAGAATGCTTGTAACGATGGCCTTTACGAAAAGATGTCCTGGAACCACTAACACCACTGTTACTGGAATTAGACTGGGGTCTCATGGATGATGAACTAAAATTAAATGGAGATGCTGAATCGCCAGGAATTCCTACAATAGATCCTCTTTTTTTCCTGCTTTCTGGTGACATGGAACGTTTTGGAGATTTTGAACGTCTTGGAGATTTTGACCTGTTAGTTGGTGGCGCAAGCTGAATGCTTGGGATGTATTTCAAAGAACCTCTTCTTGATTCTCTCTTCGGTGATCCCGGAAGTGATGGGACTGCAAATGATTTATTGCTATTGGGGTTTAAATTATCTTTACTACTTCTATTGTCATTATTACCAAAAGTAAACGTTGGGTTATATATTAAGCTGGAACTCGAATTGTTGTTTTCCTTAGAAGCATAAAATGAAGAGCCTGGTCTTGATAAATTCGTTGGTGAACCGAATAATGGTTTTGCTAGAGGACTTCGATTACCTTCGGTATTAGTGCTAGCAAATGTTGTATCAGCAAAGCTCTTATCGAACGACACATCATTGTTCAAGTCCACCGGATCCACATCCATGTTTGGCACACTTGGCGAGTCTTCCTCTTGAATAGCCTTCATAACAGGCGTAGAAACAATGGAACGAAACCTTGGATCATTAGAGTTTTCCATTATGCGTAAACCCACAAAATGTTGAATAGTTGCTGTAAATATCCTAATGAACTCGCCAAAATTGACTCACTGCAACATTAAATAATATTAAGTCACTAATCAATGTTATAAAAAGTTGAAAGTGTCTAAATAGCACTGAACATTTTATATTTAATCTCAACTACAATTTAACGTTTCTAAAAACGTAATATTTCAACATTTACTACTATAACAGTTGTGGTTGAAATTTCCATCTTCGCTATTTTACAATTTTAGCGCATGTATAATATAATTCTGACGTATATCACTGAAGCTCAATATACGGCAAATGCATAATAAAGGTTCTGATAATGTATTTAACCATTCGATTTTGTAATTATATTATTTCGAGTTGTCGATTATTAATTTGAGATTTTTCCTTGCCCTTGTAAGAAAGCATTTATTGCCAGATTTAATTGCTGCCTGTTATATTACCTCGAATATCTTAGACACCGAAGATATAAAAAGGGAGAATCAGTGAAACAAAATCCAGTTTTACTAAAGTTATCTATTCATTTTCGATAAATTCATAATTAATACTCCGGTTCATACCAGAAATACCCTTGCAAACTGAGCAGTTACTGTCCATATCGATTATAAATTAAAAATGTTCAGACGCACTGCTTCCACCCATTTGATGAGACCAGCCAACAGAATGTTTGTCAGAATGGGATCCACATACAAAGACATTCACAAGATCACCAGTTTGGCAGAATATGAAAAGCTGATCAGTAGGGATGAAGGAAAACTGTCTGTTATAGATTTCTATGCAACTTGGTGTGGTCCATGTAAAGCAATGGCTCCACATCTCTCTAAATTTGTTAAAGAGTACTCCAAAGTCAATTTCTACAAGATCGATGTCGATGAGAATGTCGATATTGCACAGAAGTGCGCTGTCACAGCCATGCCTACTTTTTTTCTGGTTAAGGATGGGGAAGTTCTTGATAAGGTTGTGGGGGCTGATCCGCACAAACTCGAGGAACAGATTAAGGAGTTGAACTGAGTTGTTCCTGACTTATAAAATGATATTATTATTGATTATCAGCATGTTAGCTAATCGATCCATGAATTTTATATATTCTATTTAAAAAATACATACGTATAGTTACAATTTACAAAATTGGATTAATATTCGGTAAAATGTGTTGCTGCTGCTGCTGCTGCTGCTGAACATTCATTAGTCTATTGTTGGTGTTGTGAATAGTGGGCTGGGCAGCAATAGGTATAGTTGGAGGGGACATATGCATTTGAATAGTTGGTTGCGGTGGTTGGTGCAATATTTGGTGACCGTTTGGTGCTGCTGACCGCAAATTGAGTATCTGGTTATCTCTTTGGTTGATATCTAACTTCAGTCTATTTATTTCCTCTTCGTAACTCTGCTTCATCTTTTTATGAGTCAATTCCAATTCAAAGATTTTGTTTCTTATTGATTGTAATTCTGATATATGTTGATTGATTTGAAACTCGTAGCCCTTTTGGTTTTGCATCGCCATTGAATTAGCATCGTTTGCAATATTGCTATACTCCAAACTGATTGCGGACAACAGTTCGTCCAATTTTGCCATACGATTAGCCATTGTGCTGCTGGTGAAAACACTACAAATAGAGCAATGTATCCGATGAGTATACGATTGATTAGTTGCAAACCAAGATATATATATATATATATATTAGAGCAATGAAAAAAGATTGTTATAACCTGCAGGATAACAAACAAGTATCAGTGCAGTTATACATATGTGTGTGTGAACAGCGAACATAGCCAGTGTAAGCGATACGATGCAATAGAATTTATTTGAAGTTGATGCAAGTGCATTGAATGTAATTTCGAAAACAATAAAAATATTTTACGAAACTGAAAACATCCAGTGAGCGAGTAAACGTCAATTTAAAATTAAATTATATAAAAACGCAGTCTGTAGAACTGGCGACGCGAGAGAGAAGTTGAACCGGTGGATTGCTGGCTGCTTCTTGCAGTGTGGTGAGGCCTTCGAGGGACAGTGACACACATATATGGTATAAAGACGATTAAACGTTAAAAGCGTCGGAACAAGACAGGAAGAACACAGAGAAAACGGGACATGTCGAGTCAATAACATGAATGCAGTGTCGAACTCAGAACCTGAACCAACTAGCTTCCGGAAACGGAGAATCATCCATTACTGTTTGTTTGTTTCAGAGAGAGAGAATACGATCTGTGGTTCTTCCAACCTTGGTGCAGACATATCCCTTTGGATGCTTCTATTGCGACGTTGGAAGGAATGCCACATCGCAGTGGTTATCGTGTCCGTGTTTGTGTTTGTGCTGCGGCTTCTCGCTCACGGGCGGGTGACTTTCTGTTTCGACGCGAGCTTCTCTGGCCGGGATCGCGCGCTGTTTTGGGTGCCAACTCGCACAGCCTGGCGGATTCGCAGTCACGTGGCTGAGCAGTGTGATACCCGGCAACGCGTGCTGTGTGGCACGTGACCAGGTCCTGAAGAGAAACACTGTCACGTGACGGATTATGGCGAGTGCGGGTCACACCCGCACTCGCACCGGCGCCCGCCTGAAATAGGGGTTGCCGGCCACGTCCGTCCATGCGTTGCGGACACGTGTTACCCGGCGTGTGGTGTCATCCGCTCTCTGGCAGAGAGCAGGCATGTTGCGTATTGTTAGGCGCTCACCGCTGGTGCTGTGCTGTGTGTCCAGTTTTCCACTTTTGCATTTTTCACACAGCAATGAAATTATGTGCAGTGTGCGATCCTGTCCCATACTTAATCTCACTATTCGCCCTATTATTTCAATTGCTATGCTGTTACTATAACAGATCCACAGGTACGTTTACAGTTGCATATATCTGCATTGGGTTCTCCTGTACTCTGCTGCTCTCCCATACACGCACACACACACATATCCCCCCAGTACAACACTCAACACGCTACAATGGCTTTGGAACCTATCAATTGCTCCGCTCATGCAAGAGACATCGAGGACGTCTATCAGAAAATCGTCAGAGATTCAGACCCAGACACAACATGGATGATCATCTCGCCAAACGCACAAAAGGAGTACCTACCGGAAACCACAGGCTCTGACTTTTCAGAGTTCTTGGGCTCGTTCGACGAGACTAAAGTCCAGTATGGTTTCGCCAGAATTACGCCACCAGGCTCAGATGTAGGCAAAAATATCTTGATTGGTTGGTGTCCGGATTCCGCAGCAATGAAGTCAAGAGCCTCCTTTGCTGCTAACTTCGGTGTCGTCGCCAACACCGTCCTAAAGAGTTACCACGTTCAAGTCTCCGCTAGAGACTCCGATGATTTGGCAGAAAGGGACATTCTGAAGAGAATTAGTGACGCTGCAGGCGCTCGTTACTCAATCCAATCCTCAGACTCGAATTCTGCTGCTTCTAAACCTCGTTCCTCAGTTGCTTCAAAACCAGCTCCTATCTTCAACAAACCGAAACCAACACCTGTTGTCAACACTCCAAAACCAGCTGTCTCGAAACCTGCTAACAATGATGACGATTGGGACGAACCAGAGGTCGAAGAAAGAGACTTCTCAGCAAATCCATTGAAACCAAACGCTTCCACTTACAAACCAATCGGCAAAGTTGACCTACAAAAAGTCATCGCTGAAGAAAAAGCCAAAGAAGATCCACGTCTTGTCCATAACGGACCTGTAGTTGGAACCAAGCCTCCTATTAATGTTGGTGCTGCATCTACCCAGAGTGACAGTGACCACTTGGTCAAGGGTTTTAAGACAGAAAAGAGTCCTGCTGAGCTTTGGGCTGAAAAGAAGGCTGCTAAATCAGGCTCTACTACTACTCAAAGGGAAGCACCTCAACAGCAACAAAATGCTTCACAAGAAGAAGATACAGAAGAGCATTTAGAAGAGGTCGATGAACTAAAATCGAAATTCGAAAAATTGTCCGCAAATGCTGAACCTCAAGTCATAACACCAAAGCCATTCTCAAAACCGCAACAAGTAGAAGAGATACCTTCCAAGACAAACATCAAGATGACGGGAACTCCATTACCTGGCATGCATAATGAAGAACCAGAAAAAGACGAAGAAGATAACAACGATGATGATTGGAATGACGATGAAGAACAAGAACAAGCTCCACAACCTCTACCACCTAGAAACGTTAGACCAGAGCAAGAGCAAGAGCAAGAACTAGAAGAGCAAGAACCAGAACAAGAAGAAGAAGCTGATGTCCCCCCACCACCTTTACCATCGAGAGAACAAGTACAAGAGCCAGAACCGGAAGCCACTTTACCTTTACCAGCCAGGGAGTCATCTGCTCCACCTCCACCACCACGAAAGGTTGCAACTCAAGAGAAACCTGCGTTGGCTACTGCTGTTGCCGAATACGATTACGATGCTGCCGAAGACAACGAATTAACCTTTGTTGAAGGTACGAAGATCATCAATATCGAATTTGTTGATGATGATTGGTGGTTAGGTGAAAATGGCACAACTGGTGAAAAGGGTCTGTTCCCAGCTAACTATGTTTCTTTAGAAAACTAAGTCATCTCTATGACAGATCTGATTTTTTTGCTCGTCCATAAGTCTTACGGTATATATGTACAGTTTTCTAACACACACAAAGAGAGAAGAGAGAAATATTCTCACCACCAGTATGTATTTATATGTATAACGACATTAATTCTTCAATAAAAAATAAAACAATGTGAGTCATTTAACTGTTAAATATTTGATATACGGTTGTGACATCGTTCCATGTACCCACTTACTCGCTATCAAGAGGATCGCATCGAAATCATTTGACATGATTATATATAGTTTTCAGAAGGGCGGAAAATAATATTCCAAAGTGTTGAAAATTAAAAAATAATTAGAAACGTTACATTTATACCTTTTAAAATGTCATGTACTTAAATGTAAAGTATGCAATACGACCATAACATTTGAAACTAATTACTTATTTAAAAGTGTATTATTTTTTGAAACATATCCTTAGTCGAAGACCCATTTATTTATATTTTGCAAGCCGAAGGAAATATACTAGTTAACTTGTTAATAATTGATATTTATTAGCATAAGTATATTCAGGAAATACTACCTTTACAAATAATATATTACTTTAAACCCATTCAAGCTGATCATATTAACAATTTATTGATAAATAGTTAAAAGTTTGCAACAAACAAGATATTTACCAGGGCTCTTTAATTATATAGAGCACGAAATATGAAGAAGTATGGGAATACAAAAGTGAAGACTGCTTCACAGAATACAGAGGATAAGTCTAGCATATCTTTCTCGAAAATGATAAAACAATCTTGGAAAAAAAAATTGCCAGGTAACAGCAGTGGTGATGTGAATAATAAATATAAATTGCGATATGATGTAGAAACAGGTAGTCGACTGGGTGATGATCCCAAAGTCGAAGCCTTGACAGATAATAATGACTACAACCTTTATTCTACAACTGTATCAATCAATAGTACTAAAGAATCAAAGGATTTGCAGACATTGGTTCCAGCACATACAGTCACGCAGCATAGTCTGCATCAGGGTCCTGAAAGTTTGACTGACTCAATTACATCAGCTCCCATTTCTAATATTTATTATGACTCCAATGAGACACCAGATTATACCACAGATCTTAGTAGAACCGCTACAAAAAGTATGCAGAGTTCGACATTTAATACCTCAGGAAAGGACCAAAGAAAACAGTCAGTAAGTTATGCAACTATGGCCCCTCCAAGGCGTACTCTTTCACATATTAGTTCAAAAAATACCTACTCTCCCATTTCAACCAATCTTGCCCCATCTAGAAATAGTAATATATCTGATCTAAAACAATATGAAGAACTGCAAGCTCAATTACCTAATAGATTATTCAGAGACAGGTCTATATCAGATATTTCGGATGGTGGCGTAGCGTTCCCATGTATTACAATTAACTTTGGCAAAGAATGTCCTGAACCAAAATGCGAAAGAAACTATGACAGTAGTGATAACTATTCGAATGTATCAGAAAAATTCTCAGAAGAGAACAACAGCAAGATTGTAAATAGCGAAGACACTGTGCGTTCTACTAATGCGTTTCATTCCGATATCAATGAAGATTCCAATGACATAATACTAAAACGCAATAATGAAATGGCTCCAATTAGATCAAAAAAATTACAAGCGAAAATATATCATAAAAGATTTTGCGAAATAAAGGTAGGACCAAAATCTTTTGAAAAAGTTAGATTGCTTGGACAAGGTGATATTGGTAAAGTATATCTGGTACGTGAAAAAAAAACAAATAAACTTTTTGCATTGAAAATTCTTAGTAAATCTGAGATGATTAAAAGGAAGAAAGTAAGACGAATTTTGACAGAACAAGAAATTCTAGCTACTAGTGATCATCCATTCATTGTAACATTATATCATACTTTTCAAACAAAGACTTATTTATATATTTGTATGGAATATTGCATGGGAGGAGAATTTTTTAGGGCACTTCAAACAAGAGAAAATAAGTGTATTTCTGAAAATGCGGCTCGATTTTATGCAAGTGAGGTTGTAGCAGCATTAGAATATTTACATTTACTTGGCTTTATATACCGTGATTTAAAACCCGAAAACATTTTATTACATAAGTCGGGTCATATTATGCTGGCTGACTTTGATCTTTCAATACAATCCCAAAGTGATAGCGAACCGGTGATTGATAGTCTAACTAATAATGCATACATTGACACAAAGAAGATATCCGAGGGCTTTAGGACAAATTCATTTGTTGGAACGGAAGAATATATAGCACCTGAAGTTATTAGGGGAAATGGACATACAACTGCTGTTGATTGGTGGACTTTGGGTATATTAGTTTACGAAATGTTATATGGTTATTCTCCATTTAAAGGTAGAAATACAAATGAAACATTTAGTAATATTATAAAAGAGCAGGTCTCATTTCAAGGTCATGATATTTCCAAGACAGGGAAAGATCTGATAAAAAAACTGTTGATCAAAAATGAAATAAAGCGTCTTGGTTCTAAGCAAGGTGCAGCAGATATCAAATCTCATCCCTTTTTCAAGAATACACAATGGTCATTTTTGAGAAATAGAGAGCCTCCACTGATACCAATTCTAACAGATGAAGGTTTTGAATTGAAAAATTCTTTGAAAGCTAAAGAAAAAGTTGACAAGAAAGATGACCAGCCTAAAACTGACTTTGAAACCAAAGCCTTTGACGGTGAAGTCAGTCTTGATGAAGATATTCCCATGAAAGACCCCTTCAGTGATTTTAGTTCAATGACCTTGATTAAAGATAACTATGATACGGCAATCCCGTACAAAAAATGTGACTCTTATGGAGTCATTTTTTATAAAAAGAATAAGAATTTTTTGAGTACAACTGCTCCAAAAGGTTTCTTCAATAGATAAAACCATTTTAGGTAATATAAATTTAACATTGTATAAATGATAATCAAAATTAGTCAAATTTATTTACTATTTTCTTCTTCATTTGTTGTCGAGTCAATTAATGTAATTAAAGAGGAAACTTTTTCAGCATTATCAAGTGAAGATGATAAAATATTCTTCATTGTATATATAACATTTAACTTTGGTTCAATTTCTTCTTCATCACGCATGGTTTCAGATGCAGAATGAGCCTCATTTATTATACGTGCATCAATTTGTGCTAATTTTGCGACATTTAAACCATATGAATTATCTGTCAATCCCTTCTTTAATTTATATAGGAAAACAACTGTAGTCCATGATTCTCCTTCTAATTTTCTTTCGACAAAATCCATATAGTAATTTTGAATTACTTTTGATGATAAATTTTTTGTGAGATTTGAATAATGAGTAGTAAATAGAACTACTGGGCACGATGGTAGTGTTACGAAATAGTTTATTAAAGACCACGAAATAGCTTGGCCATCTTTCGTTGAGGTTCCTCTGCCGACTTCATCAAGTAATAATAAAGAATTTTCAGTAGAGTTTTTTATGATGTGTAATATTTCTTGTAATTCTACTTTAAATGTCGACTGACCTTGTAACAAGTTATCATACGCTCCAATTCTTGTTAGAACATTATCAAAAATACTAATTTCTAGCACGTCAGCGGGGACAAAAGATCCAATTTGACTTAATATTATCAACAGAGCTACTTGCCTAATATATGATGACTTCCCACCCATGTTTGGACCTGTAATAATTAAAAAACTACCTTCTTTCTGTGATATCGTTACATTATTCGGAACATAATTCAAATTTAATGACTCGATTATGGGGTTTCTTGAATTTGATGCTTGAATATACTGTGGTACGTCTGTAAATTTTGGTCTAACATAATTGGTGTAATTTGAAGTGGCTGATAAAGAAAGAAGCGCATCATATACTCCAAAATTACTAATTATTTGATGGAGCTTTGTATATTCCTTATTTATACATTTGACAAATGACAAGTATTCAGAGTTAGCTTCATTGTATAATAATTCGTTTTGGAATTGAAGCTTTTCACACAGTAATTTAGTTTTAGGCGTTTGGTATCTGCTAATCATTTTTGTTCTATTAACTACAACCCAATCAGCTGGTATACCTTTTACTTGAGTATTTCTTACTTCAATTAGGTATTCTGTTTCATCTTTGAATGATAAATGTGGTCTCTTCAAAATATTTTTTATATTTTGTAGTTCTTCTTGTAGTTCATTCTTGATCGAGCCTATTTCCCTTTGAATACTCGTCATATTCTCCGAATTACAATAGTTATTAAGGTTAAAAAACTCACACACTTGTATTTTAGGATCTTTATCTAGTACTGCTGAAATATTGATCATAGCTAATAATTCAGGTATTCTTGAAGTTAGTAAATTTTCATTTATAGTTTTAAATAAATTAAAAAGAAATGGTGACTTTTTGTTAATCAAACCATTTTCATTAATTACTTCACTACTCAAAAATTCGTTATGAACCTGAAAATGATCATAAAATTGTTTCATCTGCTTGAGGAAGTAATATACTTCTTTTCTTGATGTAATACCATATGATATACGGTTGATGGTCTTCAATATGTCTGGTGTATTTTTCAGCAGATTATTTAAAGAATCAAAAAAAATATTTTCTATTTCAGTAACTAATGCTTCAATTGAATTTAACCTTTCTTCAATTAATACCTGGTTTGTTAAGGGATGTAGAACCCAATCTCTTAATTGTCTGGATCCGAATGCAGTTCTTGTATGATCTAATAACCAAAACAAAGATCCTTTACCACAGTCATTAGAGAATATATCTAAACTTTGAATTGTGTTTTTATCTAATGTAAATGAGGAGTTGGTCAGAAAATGCTTGTAGTTAGTTGGAAGCTTTAGGATATTCTGATTATTATATTCCGTTAAATAAAAATAAAGGTGATAAAGTAACGAGCGAAACACATCTTTCATGTCATTTCCTTTGACTATTTCATCTAATTCTTTCGTAGGAACAATATCATTAGGTATATCTTTAGACTGTTTTATTATGGAACATTCCTTACCTTTCAACTTTTTAGAAATTAATTCAGGAAATTCTTCTGTAGTTAGAACTTCAACAGGGTTTAAATGCAGTAAACGTGTTTCGAACTTTTCGAGTCTATTAATTGGCTCAGTAAAGGAATCGTACACAACTTCTCCACTGTTTAGATTTACTGAGATCAGAAAAAACTCAAATAGATCATTATTTTTTAAGTTTAGTTCATTTATAACGAGATTTAATTTCAAAATCCATATTGAATTATTATGGCCAAGAACAAACTTTTCTCTCAGGTTTGTAAATGTAGAGTTAACACCAAACGTGGCTTTTGTAAACACACCAGTGATCTGTCTTTCAAAAACTGAGGAAGATTTGGAAGAGGGGAGAACTTTTTTAATAGCGCTTGTTTCTGTTTGTTCTACTATCGCTACTTTGAGATTATGGTGCACCAAGTTTTCCAAGTGAACTTTCAGTCTTATATCAGGAAATGAACAGTATGCGAATTGTTTGTAATTTTTATCCTGTGGGTTGGATCCGTCTATACTAAGTTTTCCAGGAATAAGCATAATGTGTAACAGTTGGCTGACGATGATAGCATCTTCAGCAAAACATTTGTATTTATAACCGACACGAACTATTAAAACTTTATCCATATTTTTGATTTTTATATCTTTTATTTGTTTATCTAATGGTGTCAATTGATCGGTATTAGTTTTTTTACTCTTTTTGGTATTATAACTACCTTCAGCTGCTTCAGTGGAAGGTTCATCAATTTCATCAATATGTTCATTCGTAACCCTTTTTCTCTTTGACATAATATTATTAAGCGTCTTTAAAAAGGTAGAAGAACGTTGACCATTAGAAATATTTTCTACTTTATCTGTTTCCTTGATAATTTCATCTTCTTCTGTTATGAGATCATCAGTGGGATTAGAAAGTTCTGTATCATTTAGTGACGTAACATGTATCGAACTATTTCTTGTTTCGGTGTCTTCTGAGCTCCCTGATCGTAGTAAATCTGACGATACTCTGTCATCTTTAACTTCATTTGAAATATCAATTAGTATAGGTTCTGGCATCGCACTATTTGCACTAACAGACAATTCTATTGCATCATTTTTTGATTTCTTAACAGATTTAAAAAATCTACTTATAATAGGCTGTTTTGACATGAGCGTCACAGATATTATAAATTTAAGAAGTTTCTCAACCAATTTGCTCAATCAATGTTCACTATCAAATTTTGTTGACTTCTAATATAATGATATCTATAGTTACTAAAACAATAAGAACTATTGTAAAGAGTTATTACTTAAAGCACTAATTAATTAATTTGGCAATGAGATTATTGTAAGTAAGAATACTTAAATCACTTGTTACGGTAAAGGTTATCCATAAATTTTTAAAATTTCTTTATATTATGGAATTCCCACAATTAATAAAAATTTAACATAAATAACAAACGAAATACAATAATATTAAGAAGATATCAAATAAATAATATTCACTTATCTAGTGTGACAGTAAACATATTAATGTTCCAATAATTCTACTGGTTGAATCCAAATAGAGCAAAATAAGCACATATTTCCTGTATATAAATAGAACCACTTTTTTAAGAGGTTTCATTAAGGATATTCAAGAATACAAGGATCGTACCCACAATAATAATAAGAAAGTCAAATTCACGATATATTATATCTTGTTATTCAATTAATTAGAAAGGAAACCTAAAACTACATTTGATATGAATAATTTTAAAAATTTTCAAAGTTTTATCACGGAAACAAATCTCGAGACATTGGTCTCCAATCTATCTGATCTATTATACTCGTTAGATGGCGAGAGTTTGAATGATATGATTGCATTAATATTATCAGAAATCTTAGCCCCAGGTTCCCAAAATGGCCTTCAATCTAATCTGAATAATAGTTGGTTAACTCCATTAAACAAAATTGGTGATGCTACTAAAATTGGTGAATGTGTTTCACAGGCTATCGTTGACACTGCCAATAATAAAATCAATTGGAATCGTGTCTTTAATCTGATGTCAACGAAGTATTTTTTAAACAATAAAAAGGTAAAACTATCAAACGCTTCATTAAGTTCTGTTTTTTCAATCTTACGTTCAGGTGCATTAATTGATGAATTTTTGGAATGTGACTGGGACTTAAATTGTAAATTAGACATAGCTTATTTGTTGCATAAATGGTCTATATCCGAAGGATGTTTTAACTTATTAGGACTAGAAGATATGAAACCAGTAATTACTACCACTAACGATCTTCCAAATGATCTAGACTTAAATCAAAAAATGTCATTATTGTATTTCAAGTCAATTGCTTCTTTAAACTTAGAAATATTTTTGTTACGAGATGAAATGGCAGAGAATGAACAATTACCATTATATCAAGATTTTTTCTTCCAAGATTATAATAACGTACCAGAATTTTTAGCACTTGCATTGATTTTAGATTATAAAAAATTTGTTCTATTAACTGAAAATAAGGCTACCATTGATGAGCTCTTGGTTACCTTAGCTTTACAAGTTTATGAAAAGAATCAAGTTTTTATGAAATCACTTATTAAGAAGCTTAATACTATAGATAATAACAGTGAAAAACTTGTAGAAATTACATCTTCTATTGCTAATAATGATAAATTATTAATTTCAAATTTTATCAACATATTAAACGAAGAAAACAAACTAAATTTTATAATCAATAAAATGGAGGTAGGAGAGTCCATTAAAATACTATCCGCCGCAACACAAGTAGGTTGGAAAGGATTTGATGAATATATTGATAAAAATTTGAATATCAATTCAGTTGCTGGTGTATTGGATTATTTGGAAAAAATATGTTCTATGAATGATAACAATACACTGGATAGAAAGTCTAGGGTTTTCGACATTTCTTCGTTACATAAAATCATTACTAAATTAATGAACTTGCCTATGAATCCTCAAGAACGCCAAATGTTTGAAAAAATCCAATTATCCATTATTATTGTATTCCCTAGAATAATCAATTTTGGTTACGGTAATGATGACGCCATTTTGAAAAATGGGGATTTGGTTCCAATTCCAGCAGAAGTTGAAACAGAAATGCAAAGCTATCTTCAGCAGATGTATAGTAATGAACTAAGTATCAAAGATATCATCGATCTTTTGAGGAAATTAAGAGATAGTGACAATTCTAGGGACCAAGATTTGTTTACTTGTATGACGCATGCAGTTTTAGCTGAATCGACATTTTTCAAAGATTATCCTTTGGATGCATTAGCTACTACATCAGTCCTATTTGGATCAATTATATTATTTCAATTATTAAGAGGATTTGTATTAGATGTTGCATTCAAGGTTATTTTGAACTTCGCAAAAGAAGGACCAGAATCAAAAATGTTTAAATTTGCAATTCAAGCTATATATGCATTTAAAATGCGTTTGGTTGATTATCCACAATATTGTAAAGATTTAATCACCCAAATTCCAGGATTGCAAACACAACCTCAGGTTTATCAAGCAGTTGCAGAAGCAGCTGCGTTACTAGATCAACGTGCTGCTACTACCGGACCGAATCAAAAACATCAAGTTGAATATATCCCTATCAAGTATTTTTTTGTTGAAGAATTAGTCACTGGTATACCACAAGAGAATCCTTCAAAAGATACCATTGAAAAAATCTTATTTTTAGTTAACAACATGACCGAAGAAAATTTTGATTCTAAAATTGATAATATTAAATCTTTGTTACAACCTGCATATTCTTCCTGGTTTTCACATTACCTAGTCACTCAAAGAGCTATAACAGAACCTAATTATCATTCGTTATACAGCAAAATCATTACGTTTATTGATTCAGATGTACTATATGAATATATGTTAAATACGACATTGAAACAATTACTGCTGTTAATATCAACTAAGGAAGTCAGTTCAATTGATAAGAACGCTTTGAAAAGTTTATCATCATGGTTGGGTAGAATTACTTTAGGTGTCGACAAACCAATAAGACATAAGAATATTGCTATTCGTGAGCTTCTTTTAGATGCACATAAAAATAATAGATTGGAAATTATTGTTCCATTTGTTTGTAAAATCATTGCTAATGTAATTGATTCAAAAATATTTGCACCACCTAATGCTTGGACTATGGGTATTCTGATGCTATTGGCGGAGTTGAATAAGAAAGCAAATTGGAAATTAAGTTTAACGTTCGAAGTGGAAGTCTTATTCAAATTACTCTCCATATCTTTAGCGGAAATAGAAGAATCACATTACTTGGAAAATATTGATATTGTAGAAGAATTAGCAGGTAGTTTGAATAATGTTTCAGTCGAACAAAGGCATATTGAACAACAAAGGCAAATGGCAACAATACAACAATATCAACATCATAATGTATCTATTCAAAATAGGCAATCCAGTATCCCGCATAACAATCTTCAAGGTGAACAACAAAGCCAATCTGAGGTTGGTACTTCAAATGATGAGTTATTTTCCAATCTTGTCGGTTCAACTCTCTTCGTCACACATCCTGATTTAAGACGTGTATTTAGAATGGCTATTGCAAAATCCGTTCGTGAGATTCTTCCACCAGCAATTGAAAAATCAGCAAGTATTGCAGTGGTAACAACAACAAGAATAGTTTCGAAAGATTTTGCAACAGAAGTCGACGATTCAAAATTTAAGGCTGCAGCCATTACTATGGTCAGACAGTTGGCGCAGAGTTTAGCCCGCACCACCTCAATTGAATTATTGAAAGATGATATCCGCACTACAACTCAATCATTGGCTCCAAATTTGACATCGTTAATTGCACAACCAATGGAAGAGTTGCAAAAAGCTATCGATGAAAATGTTGGAATTGCCCTAGTAATCATTGAAAATGCTGCTATGGATAGAGCTATGCAAGAAATCGGAGAACATTTGATGCAAGAAATTGCCATACGTCATTATCATAAAGACAGAAGATCTGACCAACCATTTTTAAGTCCAAATGCTAATCCATATGCATTAGGATTACCTGAGCCTTTAGGTTTAAAAACCGCTGGTGTAACTCCTCAACAATTCAGAATTTACGAAAACTTCGGTAAATTCAAGATAAACAACGACAATGTATCGATTCCACCAGGCGCACCAGTTGGGATCAATAACCAACAAAGAAATATGCCACAACAAAATTTGAATATAAATCAGCAGCAGCAGCAGCAACCACAAATATTTCAAAATTATGCTGCAGGAATGCAACCTCAAGTTAATGGGCAAATTCCTGGTGATATCGAACAGGTTCATCGTGTGCTAGTTCAATTGATGGATAGCTTGGTTATTCAAATCAAAGAAAATTCCAATAAGAGTGGTTTAAAGGATTTAGAAGAACAAAATCCGATTAAACAAATTATTCTTCAAATATTATCGTTTATTGACAATAGTTTACAAAGGGATCAATTAGCATTGAAAGTGGCACAGGCTGTAGTAAACAGTTTATTTGCTACTAGTGACAGTCCGCTGTGTAGAGAAGTATTATCTATATTTTTGGAACAATTATGTTCTCTATCTGCACTTGCCAAAAAAGATGTAATCTGGTGGTTGATATATGCCCCTGACAGCAGAAAATTTAACACTTTGGTTATTAATTCATTACTACATGTAAACTTGATCATAGGTAGTGATGTGGATACAATGCTATCTGTTGCAATAAATAACAAGATTGAAAATGCAGTAATGTTTACAATTAAATTGTTGCAGGAAAATATCCTTTCAGATGTATCAATCATGATGAGAATGGACTTTGTAAAGACAGTTAAGGCCTTATCGCTGATTAACGACGAAAATGTTAGATCATTTTTAGATGAATATAAGTCAAGAAGAATTATACCAATAGGTCCAGAAGTTAAAATTTCGGAAACTGAAAAATATCATGCCATATTCACTGAATGGGTTAAGCTACTTGAAGAAGTCGAACCAAATGATGAAATTACTGTTGTATTTATTACACAGTTATTGAAAAAAGGAGTATTATCAAACACCGCAGATTTAACGAAGATGATGAAAGCGTCTTTAGAATTATCTATTTCGATTTTTAAAGAAAGTGACCCAACTGGTGAAGTGTTTGTTTCTATCGACGCATTAACAAAATTGATAATTTGTTTAATAACGTATCAGGTCTTCGAAACTATTTCCATATCTGAATTTATTCATATTATTTTTAGTGTTATCATCTTAGTTTTCACTAAAGATCATGAACAAACAGGTTCTACATTCAACGAAAGGCCGTATTTTAGACTATTCTCCAATATGTTATCTGAATGGTCCAAACTTCGTGGTCATAATTTTGTCAACATCAACGATGCAAAAATTAGAAATGAATTTATAAAATTCGATTCTGAATTTTATGAAATATTTTCTACTTATTTACTAGCCCTGCAACCATTGGCCTACCCAGGATTTTCATTTGCTTTTATCACCTTACTATCTCATAGAATGTTTTTACCTGTTATGTTACGTTTACCAGAGAATAAAGGTTGGGAGAATCTAACACTATTAATAATTGCCTTATTTAAATTTTTGGATCAATATACTGAAAAAGAAGGTATTTCAAATGCCATTTCTGTCGTTTATAAGGGTACATTGCGTGTTATGCTGGGAATATCAAATGATCAACCAGAATATTTAATTGAGAATCATTATGAATTATTATCTCATTTAACAGCATCTTATGTTCAATTGAAGAATGTTATACTTTCTGCTGTACCAAAGAAGATGTTTATTCCGAATCCATATAACCCACAGCTAGAGATGAAAGATATTGAAGATTGCCAAAAAAACCCATCGGTATTCTACGACCCAGTTCTTGATCTTCACGTTTTCAAGAAGCCTGTTGATAATTACTTGCGTATTCCTTCTAATTCATTGTTCAAAACTATATTAAATGCTGTGCATAAAAAGGAATATGTTATGAAAAATGGTGTTGGTTACGATTATGTTGCAGTTGATACTAAATTAGTACGCGCCATTGTGTTACATATTGGTGTCGAAGTTGGCATTGACAATGAAAAGACATCATCTAATGTCATTTTTAACACAAAATCCTCATATTACACTTTGTTATTTGATTTAATTAATGAAGGTTCCGTTGAATTAAAATCCCAATTGACAGAAGCAATCGTTGAACAATTAAGATATCCGAATATACACACTTATTGGTTCAGTTACGTTTTGAAACAATTTTTTTATTCTCAAGATTGGGGTGAAAAGACTTCTGAGATTCAAGAAATTATTTTACGTAATCTGTTAGAAAGAATTATAGTCAATAAACCTCATCCATGGGGTGTTACTGTATTGTTCACGGAATTGTTACATAATAAAGATACAAAATTAATTGACTTAAACTGTGTTAAATCTGTTCCAGAAATTGAAAAGATCATCAAAATTCTCTCTCAAACATCCGGGAATATGAAGGTTGATGCTGTTGAAAACACAATTCAAGCTCCACCTATTCCAATTTTGTAAAATTAAAATAAAGCTTTAATTTGTTTATACTTATAATGCATAGATATATTATATAATAATAATAAATTATTTTTAAATATTATTTAAATTGTATCCACTGCAGCAATAAAAACAGGCTCATCGAATTTCTAAATTTGTCAATTTCGTCTGCGCCTGTAATGAAATTTGACTTCATAGTATTGGGAAGTAACTGATAATAAAGCAACGTAATTAAATGAATACTTAAAATGAGAATTACTGTTATAAGGGTTTTGCTATTTATAAAATGATATTTGACAGTTTGATTGAAAAGAAATAGCGAGTTAAGTATGCTATTGGACAGACAGCTTAAAATCAATAATATAACACAATTATGAATATCACGTCAAAATTTAAGACATTGATTCCATTTATAAGTGAGGATTCAGAATTTGAAGAATCAGCAGTCAAATCTAACAGGCCACCAAATACAGCATTCAGACAACAGAGGCTTAAATCATGGCAACCAATCCTTAATCCAAGAACTGTACTTCCCTTATTGATAATGATCGCTTGTATATTTACTCCTGCGGGCGTCGGTTTGATTATTAGTCCATTAAGCGTTCAAGATGTAACAATAAATTACACAGATTGCTCTAGTTTGGCTACTACTAGTAATTTTACTGAAATTCCACATAAATTAGCAAATTATCACTTTAAAAGCAGGGTAGAGTCAAGACCATTATGGAAGTTAGGTGAGTCTTCCGATGGGGACGTTATATGTCAGATAAAATTCGAAGTCCCTAATAATATTGATAAGTCTATATATGTCTATTATAAATTGACTAACTTCCACCAAAATCACCGTAGATATGTGGATTCTAGAGATTGGAATCAACTTAAAGGTCATGCTGTAAAACTGGATGATATAGTTAATAGTTGTAAACCACTAAGAGAAAGAGACGAAAAAATTGTTTACCCATGTGGTCTAATTGCTAATTCTATGTTTAATGATACTTTCTCTACTACTCTTCAAAATGAAGATGGTGAGGCGAATTCATATAATTTAACAAACAAGAAGATAGCATGGAAAACAGATCGTAAAAGGTACAAGAAGACTAAATACAACGCCACTGAGATTGCTCCTCCTCCTAATTGGATAAAGAAATTTCCAGATGGCTATACTGATGACAATATCCCAGATTTAAGTACTTGGGAAGAATTACAAGTTTGGATGAGGACTGCAGGTCAACCTGACTTTTATAAATTAGCTCTAAAAAATGAACAAGATGAATTGTATCAAGGCACATATATAATGGAAATTACTGATAATTACCCGATTAAGTCTTATGGAGGAACTAAGTCATTTGTTTTAACTACAATCACAGAAACTGGTGGTAGGAATATATCATTAGGTGTTGTATTCATCATAGTTGCAGGTATATCAATAATAGTGGCATTTATTTTTGTAATCAAACTATTTTTACAACCAAGAGCAATGGGAGACCAAGCTTACTTAAATTTTGCTGATGAAGATGAGCTTAAGAATAATTCAGATGTCTTTGATCCAGAAATGAGAGAAATATTATGATATATAAGACAAAAGGAAATGAGTACTGGATTAATGATGGTCACTCAAACAAGGAAATATCTCTCCGATTTTCATAGTTGTGATAATACTAAAGAAATAAAAGAAACAATTTTTATATCTATGAAGACATGGTTGCATATTTTTAACCTTAGACTGATCTAAGTCAATGTCAACATATACTGTAAGTGTAACTTGATTGCTTGAGAACCCTAAGTGAAGAATAGTGCTTCTCCGTTAAACGTCGGGTAACGCTTTGCGGAATTCTTTACATAAAATTTTAAATTTATTAGTATATAAAGAACTTGTTATTAAGTATTTTAATTTGACACCTTTAGATGTTTATCTTTCACAATCTTTATCTTTTTTTATTTCTTATGGTTTGGTTTAAGAAAACCATGGGAATTATCACCATTACTATGACGTTTACGAGATTGTTGTGGTAAACGAAGCCCATAGATCAGATTTAATTATCGACACGTTATTACATTTTCAGATGTAAGAACAGAGTATGATGGACAAACTTTATGTTAATGTTCAATTCATTGTATTTTGAAGCCGTGTTACATTTGTTTAGCTGTAAATATATATAATCAAAAGCGGTAAATTGCATTTTGTCAAGGTTTATTTCGGCAGAGAGATCTTTCGTAAAACTCTTTTCAAGAAATGAAATATTTTAAGGCTGGTTTTATGGCATGGTTCGAAGATGTTATAATAAATGTGATGTTATTTTATTCGTACATATAATAATTTTTTTCATAAAACTACAATTACTCAAACATTCTAATAATTATTTTCATAAATTATTTATGAACTTCTTATTTGTAGCCAGCTTTAATAGCTTCATCATACGTTGGGTAGTCAATGTAACCTTCGGCAGTCATGGTGTAGAAGTGTGGTTGATCGTAGTTGTTTAAAGGTAAACCTTTTTCTACACGGTCGACTATATCTGGGTTGGAAACGAAATATCTACCATATGCAATTAAAGTTCTATCATCTTTGACGTATTCTCTAACAATAGCTGGGTTTAAGGATAAGTTACCAGCTCTGATGATAGGACCCTTCCAGATAGAGAAAACGAAGTCGTTGGTGACACCTTCTAAGATACCGTCACCTTCAGTTAACATGAAATCAGTAGCTAATGGTTCGACAACATGGACATAAGCGATACGCTTTCCTTCCTTACCTCTTCTTTCTAATTCACCAATGATGTAGGAGAATTGAGAAATCAACATTGGGTTGTCACCACCAGACATGTCACCAAAGATACCGTATGGGGAGAATCTAATACCAACCTTTTCGGCACCGATAGCAGCAATGACAGCGTCAACGACTTCTAATGGGAAACGAGCTCTGTTTTCAATAGATCCACCGTATTCATCAGTCCTCTTGTTAGATTTTGGGTCTAAGAATTGATTTAATAAGTAACCGTTAGCACAGTGAATTTCAACACCTTCAGCACCGGCAGCAATAGCATTATTAGCAGCGTTAACGTAGTCGGCAACGTATTGCTTAATTTCATCCTTAGTGATACCATGTTGAACAGTACCAGCTTCCTTAGCGGCAGCCTCTTGCTTTTCATTTTGGTATGGAAGATCAGATGGGGAATCAAAACGTAAACCAGCGCTGGCCATGTTGGCTGGTGGAGCTTGTCTCCCTAAAACCCATAATTGGACCCACATAAAAGATTTGTTGTCATGGACCTTTTGAATGATTTTCTTCCACTGAGCAGTTTGTTCAGCAGACCAGATACCTGGGGCACCGGCGTAACCACCACATTGAGCAGATGGGAAAGCACCTTCAGCAATGATCATGGTACCTTCTCTCTTGGAACGTTGGTCGTAGTACTTGATGGTCCAGTCCTTGTCTAGAACGTGGTCTTCGTTAGCTCTCATTCTTGATAAAGGTGGCATAACAACACGGTGCTTGACGGTAGTGTTACCAATCTTCATTGGCTTGAACAAGTTGGTGTTACCTAAAGCCTCTGGCTTAAATCCGCTGACAAAGTTCATTTCGCACGTGTATATTTGGGCTAATCTGAATATATAGAAAATGGAAGATTCCTTGTTTACAAATCAAAACACAATCCTAAAAATCGCTGATGTGTTTATATTTTTTAATCAAGTACAGAATACAGTTGAAACCATAATATGGAAAGTATCCACATGGTTGAAACAATTCAAATTTACGTGTCCTTTATATATAATTACATAAAATATTTTGGCAAATGTTGTAAAACAACAGAATTGAAGAAATAAGACAAATTTTTATCATCATTTTCAAGCTTCTTATGATCATTTATTATCATGAGATGGATCATGTTATCTCTAATGAGGAAAAAAAAACATGAAAATTTTAAACCAATATAACTCTCTTTCCATAATCCACCATCAAAATTAATTCCTTATTAGTTCTTTAAACATCTCGAAACACATACGAAAGCTAACACTTAACCACTTCGAATCTTAGTGTATTAGTGTATTAATAATCAGAAAACCACTTATTTCTTACTAGACTTAACTGTAGGCCATTTCGTTCACCACCGGAAAAACATCGCCAAACAAGCGGAATATGAGATCTGGAATGGAGACCGCCGTTCTGCGGAGTTTTCTTCCCACCCACACCTGTATTACACATCTTTACATTGAACGTAAAACGAATTTTTTTTTGATTGCTTTTGTTTTTTCTTTTTTTTCCAGATCCGGTTCATCGAGCACTTTCTGCGGACCTTTCTCTCTGTGGATCTTGCAGAAAATATATATATATTGCATTTTCGAAGTTCATTGTCTCGAGATTATTGACGATGATGGCTTGGGCGGAAAACTATGCCTAGAAATATTTAAAGTTAGTGAGACAAAGCATGGTTACATTAAACAAGGATGGACGTCGGTTCTATAAAAGTCGCATTGTATCTATTATCTGTGGAAGCGGCGATGACATTTATTATTTGTTAGAACGGGGGAAAAAATATCGTTACTTTGTGCTGTCATTGTTAAGTGGTTGTATTCATCACAATGGACAATGATTATAATAAAAATGTCTATGCAAATTGGTAGCTCTATATAATATTTTATAAAATATCAGTAAAATATCAACTGTTATTTGTGATTATTTAGTTTCTTTTGATTCTTTATTTCACACGTTGTAGCATGAAAACAATAGTAAACGTGTATTAGCAAAATATGATTTTGAGGACAATGTAGGACATACTCTCACTATGCATCGAGTTTGTTTTGGTAGAATGATATCCTATCAGCCCATTTTTTATTTATTGCAACTCTCTTCATTCTTAACAATTCCAGGTCATTTGCTGAAGACCATCCGGATTTGGAAAAACTCTCTTCAAGATATTGCAAACGTCTATCTTCAACATCTTGTTGTTTTATCAGTAAATTTATGTACTCTTTGATGGTCAACTCTTTCAATTTCTCAGGAAGTTTACCATTTTCATCCGTCGGTGAACTAGTCCTTTCAATTACGTTTTCTTCATTGTTGGCCTTACCATAGTAGACTTCGTCAAAACGTATATTGGATTGAATTTGATAATTATTAGAATGTTTTGAACTGAAATCGTCAGTGACAGAGATCACCGGTACAGACTTTGTAATCTTCTCAACATTGACTTTCAATGCATTGATATTTAACTTGCTTAGGTCAGGAACTTGGGAAATATTGTTATTAAGGTTGTTTCTGTTAGATTCATAACCATTGTTAGAAGAACTGGCTTTTAGTGATCCTGTTCTGCTGGATTTACTTCTGCCCGATGAACTCCTTGAATCTGAAATGTTGGTGCTGGATGTTTTGATAGCATCAGTAGCTGAAAAACTCCTTGTGATGCCAGCACCATGCGACCCGATTCTCCGATAATTAGAGGGCATTGATGCATTTCTACCAGAACCTGAAAGTCGTACAGGCATACTGGATATACGCTCGCTACTATTTATATGATTGGTGGACAAACTAGATAGGTTTGAGTTTTTCATGTATATTGGAGATGGAGATTCATCTCTTAAATTAGAGTTCGAAACAACTCTTCTAACTGAGTCACCACCGTTGCTAATAATTCTTGAGAAACTTCTCTTAACTCTTGAACCTATTGATGGATTTCTAGAAATATCATCTTTTCTACTGAGATACGATGAAGATGTTATTGATTGTAAATCAAAATTGGGGTTATTAGTATTAGAAGTTGTCTGAGCAATGTAATTTAATTTATCAGATAATTGTTCAAAAGTTGGTGGTTCAAAGCTCGAGGCTGTACTCATTGAAGGGGAAGCTGAAATATCATTTTTTATATTATTATTATTTTGCACGCTATTAGAGTTTGAAATATGTATCATCGACGTCTTTCTTAGCAATGCACTGGAGGCTCTTTTAAGTAATGGCGGGCGTTTCTCACTTGAGGAACTTTCTAGAGGAGCAGATTCTAACATATGCTTCATTGAAGAAGAAGTAGAGTCAGAACGTGTACGATAGATATTTTCAATTGGATTTCCATTTGTTCTAATTGGCAGATTGTATAATAAATCATCTTGGTTCAAATTTTTATAATGTATATTCATTGAATTGTTAGTCGAAATGGAGTGGCTACTTCCTATACTAATTTTTCTTGATGGATTTCTAGATTGCTTTATGACACTTGCAATAGTACTAGTGTCGTGTGACGATGACGATGACGAGTGGGAGTGTTCAATATCAGCAGGTGATGATGTTATTGGAAATTCAATAGGTTGAAATGATTGGCCATCATCTGGAATATTTGAATTAGCAATGTTACCGCTATTTGAATTCAACATAACATTTGAGAATTTTTTCTTCAAGAGTAACCTCGGACTTGTTATTATTGGAGACAATGTACCATTATTATTGTTTATGTTAAGATTATTCGATGCAGTATTCATATCATATGGATTGCTGTTAACGGAGTTATTGACATCTGACAGGATATCTGTGCTGTTAAGGATATTATTACCACTCAATGGAGAATTGATACCTTGTTGTTGTATGTTGAAATTTTGTGGAATTTTTAATGCTTTCGATAAATCAAAAGAAGTCTCCGCTATGGATTCTGGATCAAGGATATCATTACTATCCGAATCACTAGTTGAATTGATAAAATGTTGTTCACTATAATTTCTAGGTGAATGCAAAGCTTGATCTAAATCTGCTATATTCAAACCTAGTCCCGCTACATCATTTTGCAAATTTTCATAATTTTTTATATCATTACTATGTATATTCACGTTTTCATTATTTTCAGCTAAGATTGTTTTCATATTTTGGATATTATTACTCATATTCATTTCATTACTATTAGTATTGCTATTGCTACTTATGTCATCATCATTACGTGAGTTATCTGGTAATGGCGGGAGCAGATTCAATTCATCTTTACTATTACTTGTCACTAACTGTACGCTGTTATCATTATTAAAAGTTTCATTGTGTATCAGGACTGTATCATTAGCGCCGTTAGTTGAATATGCTATACTCTCCGTAGATGTGTTTGCATGGGCCGTGAGAGGTGGTGAAGTTGCCAAAGGCATCTGTCGACTACATATAGACGAGACGTTGCTATTCAACTGAGTCAACTCTATATCTTCTTCTTCTTTAATATCATGTAATGCATTTAGTTCTAACATCTTTATCCCGAGTTGATAACTGTTATTCTTCAATTCAGCACCAGAAAGTGGAATTACTTCCATTGTGAGGTATGTGTTATTATCTTTTTTGTATGGAAAAATTGACTGGACAATCACAGTAATTATAAATATCTGATTTGCATCCCAAAAACTCGACCAGAGTGCGTAGGAATCGCTTATAACCTATTTCTCTTCCAAAAAAAACAAACAAACAAAATTTAAAACCTTTGGAATAGTATTTTTAATAACTGATTACTTTTCCAATAGTCTTGAGTAAATCTTGTAACCAAACGAAAGACCCAACTATTCGTTTCTTAAAAAGATTACCATCCATCTATCTCTCATGCCATTTGCCTTATATAACAATTGTGAAAAAGTGGGAAAAGTTGAAAAAGTTGAAAAACGAAAAAATTGGGCCATCGCTTCCTCTGGGCGGCTACGACTAAATCTTCACTTTTTCTGAAAAGGTCGAGGCAAATGTCGGGTAAACACCACATCACCACCTACGAAATACGTTTACAGGCCCGCACGCGATCACTTGTTACATCGAACCAGAACTAAGATAAAGGCACCAAGCACTCTTACGAAGTGATTTGGTTGTCTAGTGGTTAGGTGGGGATACAAGAGAGAAGGAGAGCGGACTCACTATTAAGATAAGAGGTGCCGACTACCAAGCATACACACACGCACGTATTCACGCTCTCTACGGTGATGGAAAAGGACGGTCAACCACAGCAGCTAGTGAGATTTGTCAGATCGTGTTCGATCAACCTGTTATTACCGTTTATCAATGGTCTAATGCTTGGCTTTGGTGAGCTGTTTGCTCATGAGATCAGTTGGAGATACAGCATCTTCAGAAGAGAAAATAAAGGTTATAGGGTCTTTCCAGAAAGACGTGTTGAAGAAGAAAGAAAAAGCGCGTTTATATAATAAGGTCTGGTTTTACCTGCCTATCGTTGTGCATATGTATTGTATGTATATGTATATAGCCATGAGTACAGAATAATAAATATGAGATCAGAAATGAGAAGACCAGGAGACTAGATGCATATGCGAAAGCAGTAATCACATCCTCGTTGTAAGGTTACCCAGCTTTCCTTGCATCACCCGGACTCCAGCCCCCGCCAATGATAAAAGGAGACCTTATCCGGCGGACAGGTGGAGAAACCACGGTCACGTGCATGGCACTCCTGCTAAGCACAACGCCGGTCCCACCCAATACGGCCACCCGGACATACAGCACGTGACTCCAAAAGATTGCTCGTGGCAGTCACGTGCTCTGACAAAACAAAAATAAAGAAAGAGGCATGGTGGCCGTCCCCGGCGCCGGTATCGCACCGGCAATGGCAGCCGGGTAACGTCCTGCATGCTGCGGTGTTCGATGCCCTCCTCCGTTCGGTCGGGGCTTCCCCTTCTGCCTCATTACCCGGCTCTGTTAAAAGTGCGATCGATTTCAACGGTGCTGTCTCAATGTTTCACTACTACTGCATTACGGCCATAATAATTAATTACTCAATAATAAAGTATGCATTATAATTTGTGGAAAAGTTTCAGCACTCATCTACTAAGATATATATATATACGTGCATATATATATATCTAAATGCATTATATATACATGGAAAAATGCTTTTGTGTTGTTCACTCACGACTACTTTTCATCTTTGTCGCACCCTAGACCACCATTGGCTAATTGCTCTCTCCTCGACCATTACTACAATGTTCTCCAGAGGCCTAGCCACACTGTCCAAGAATAGGATCGGAATTAAATCAACAGCTGCAGTTCAACTATGTTTGGATAACTGCATTCCCTACAGCACTCACAACGCCCTTCTTTACAACACGCTCGCCTCTACTGCCGTCCGCAACAGGTACTTGGGTGTCAGATTATACTCGACTCCTCCATCCACAGAGCAGAAGAAAGAAAAGCCTCCTTTGATGCAAAGAATTAAACATGAGGTCAAACACTACGTAAACGGTACTAAACTGTTAGGCTATGAGATCAAAGTCTCAACGAAACTGCTAATAAAGTTCAGTCAAGGTTACGAATTGACGAGAAGAGAGCAAAATCAATTGAAGAGAACCATCAGTGACGTATTCAGATTGATCCCATTTTCTGCTTTCGTCATCATTCCATTCGCTGAATTGTTGTTACCGATTGCTCTTAAGATATTCCCAAATTTGTTACCTTCGACTTACGAGAGTGTCACTGATAAGGATCAAAAAAGGGTGAAATTGTTAGAAACTAGAAGAAAAACATCTAAATTTTTACATGAAACTTTAGAAGAATCAAACTTATTGAACTACAACTCAATCGAAAATGTTGAAAAAAGAAAAATCTTTATAAGCTTCTTCAAAAAATTGTATAACTCTAAAAATGATTCCTCTATCAAATTTGAACATGAAGAAATCATGACTATCGCAAATATGTTTAAAAATGACACAGTGTTAGATAATTTATCAAGACCTCAGTTGATGGCCATATGTAAGTTCATGTCTATTACTCCATTCGGGAACGATAATTTATTACGTTATCAAATTCGTTACAAATTGAAATCAATTATGCATGATGATATCATTATTGATTACGAAGGTGTCAAGTCGTTGTCTCCTGAGGAATTACATCAGGCATGTGTCTCCAGAGGTATTAAAGCCTTCGGTACTTCCCAAGAGGAATTAACAAATACTTTAAGTGTTTGGTTACACTTAAGGTTAAAAGAAAAAGTCCCTTCAGTTTTGATGATGTTATCATCTACTTATGTATATGGTGGTAAATCTGTAGAAGATATTTCTTCAAAAATTATTAAAAAGTCACCATCTTCTACTAAATCAGCTCCTGTTTCCGATACAACAAAGAGTGCAGCCACGTACAATGAGTTATTAGAATTATACTATGAAGGTATTTTACAAGTTTTATCTTCCATCCCTGACCCTGTCTACAATGTTGCTAAGTTAGATGTTACAGAGTCTAAATCTGAGGCTGCTGAACAAAAGGCTGCCGAAAAATCCCAAAAGAATGTTCAACCATCTCCAACCGAGACTGCAGCTCCTCAAACTGCGAAAACATCCACTCCTTCTAAGCCTTCGCCTGCTGCAGCAGAGACCACCGCCACTCCATCTGGTGCTAAGGACACTGTCTCGACCAAATCTGGTAAGAAACCAGAGGGCGTCGAAACCGTTCCTGAATTAAAGACCGAAGCGAAATTAGTTACTCCTAAATTAGCTAACAAAGATGTTAAGGTTGTTGCATCGGCTCCAACTGGATCTAAAACAGAAGAAGATCCTGAGTCAGCTGATTCTAGCGCATTCAAACTACGTGTCTTGAAGGAACAAGATGAATTGATCAAAAAGGAAGAAGACGAACTGAGGGCAAGAAAGGTGAGAGAACAAATAGCTGATGACATTAATTTAGATGATGTCGAAAAGGAAGCCGTTCCGCCAAAGACAGAACAGCCAAAGAATAATAAAAAAAATGAGTGCAGATAAAAATAAAAAAAAAAAGGTGAATTCATAAAGAAGGCACTGTGTAACAAGATAAATCCAAAAACAATCTAGATATTTCTTTTCTGATGTATCTCGAAATAATATGAACGGATTGCATATTACGATTTTCCATTTATACTCATATTATTTACTCATATCCTCCGTTCCACTCTTATTTATAACATACCACACATTTACATAAATGCAGTCCTCGTTTTGTCCATAGTAACATACACGAGCGACATAAATCTGCATAACTTATTTAATATTCAATATAGTTTAAAAGAATAAACCTATATCATTTACCATGACTGAAAACATCTTGCATTCATAAAGTTAAATCTTTTTTTTTGATGAAACTTTATTGAAGTCAATTTTCGAAATTGATTATTAAACTATTTTGTTGCGGATTATCATTTTAAAGAAACCTTGCACCCTAAAAATTTATAAATCATTAAGATAAGTTAAAGAATATATATTGAATAACTCATTTGATCTATATTGAATTTTTAAAGGTTTATCATGAATCAACTTTGACGCTTGTACACTATACTGCTTGAATATTATTTTGCTTTTTAATTAGCTTCGCAGGTAACCATATTAGATCAATGGAAAAATCCTCCTTACAAAATTGGAATAGGTGATAGAAAATAAAGAACTGAAAATTTTATGAATAACCAAAATACCAAGTTCCCAAAATTAGAACCTAAGGTTCCGTTAGCTAATAACCTCTATTCATTAAATTTACAATTCTCTAGGGACTGTGTCCTTCCTGCTAGACCAACTAGTACCAGAAAAGGTGGATCGATTAATAAGGTGGCACAGGAATCACAGAAATTATCCAAAGATAAAAGTAAAATGGAAACTCTAACCTCACCAGAAAGTGATAAAAATGATGATATTGATGACACTGAATTAAAGAGAAAAAGAAAGTTGAATAGAGAAGCGCAAAGAGCATTTAGGGAAAGGAAAAGTTTGAGGATGGAGCAGCTTAAAGATACAATCGAAAGATTACAAGATAGTATAGATATGTGGGAGAAAAAGTTTAAAAAGTGTCAAGGTGAATTAAGAAGGTTAAGAAAAGAAAATCTTAATTTTAAAAAGGAACATATTGCTTTAAAAAGTTCATTAGAAGAGTTGAAAACAATTAAAACAAAGGAAGGTTTTACTGGTGTTCTAGGGTTACCGAAGACACATGATCCACTTATAGGAGATTTAATAAATAATTTTAAACCAATGGATGCAATCTCATTAAAAAATAAAAATAAGGAAACTTATTCAAAAAGAGCAAATGACAGGAAACCCTCAACTTTAAATTCATTAAAATCTAGAGAAAAAGTGTCTTTGTCAGTTCCTAGATGTGGGTTGTGTACAGATGAAAGTTTTTGTGTTTGCTCGCAGCTATCAGACCCTGTTGTAGCTCGGACCAATAATGAAAGGAAGCAAACTACAATAGATGCTACGCCTGCAGCTGACACTTTGTCTAAGCTTACCTGTTCCTCTAATCCTGCTTCATGTTCGAAATGTGCAGATATTGATAGGTCATGCATTGGGACAAACTCAAATGGCGTAGGTGAGGCACCGAACTTACCTGAACCAGTCTCTGAAAGCAAAGATAATGGGCATGTAAAAGACACAAGAGAACTTGTACAGGATTGCAAGGATCTCGATTATATAGAGATACAACTTTCATATATGCCTAAAAAGAAAAAAGGTTTTGAAAGTTGTCATGGTATATATTAAGTTTAAATAGCAAATGATGTATCATGTAATACTAATGGAAAGTTTTGAATACCTTTCTCAATTTTGCAAAATCCTTACTACTATAACAACATCGTTGTTAAAAAAGGATGTTTGATGAAGAACTAATTGCATAATTAACATAATGAAAGTACAAATAAAAAAATGAAAATATTAATATAATCAAGTTTATAATAAAAAGCCGATCACTTGTGTGATAACTTGGACAAATTGTGGAACTGCAACATTGACAGCGGCGCCTTTACTTGTTCTGGACGAAGATGATGAGCTGGATGAGCTAGATGATGATGAGGATGCGCTAGATGATCTAGACGAACTGGATGAGCTGGATAAACTGGATGAGCTGAATGAGCTGGATGAGCTGGATGAGCTGGATGAGCTGGATGAACTGGAACTATCGACATCTTCATCATCTTCGTGGCAATGATTGATAGTTGATAAACCAGTACCCCAAGCTCTACCGGCACCAGAACTGAAATAAGCAGATGCAGCACTTGGCATGTCCGGTAATGTGTTATTTGCTTCCCAAGTACCAGATTGGTAGGCTGGACAAGTAGAGTAGTTATAAGAAGTTGAAAATCCACCGTCACCTGATGGATTTGAAACGCTACTATATTCAGACTTTAAGTTTTGAAAGTCAGTTAATTTTGTAACGGAAGTGTCGTTGTCTATTTGAACTAAACCGAAATTGTTTGTTTCGTTAGAATATTCGTAGACTAAACCACCAGAAAACACACTTGACATTTGTGTGGAATAAATAGATTGAATTTCAGTGAAAGGTCTGGAATCTACAACTTCATTACAACCAAATTCACTTAAAAAGATTGGTACTGAATAGTCAGAATATAATTGAACTTTTTGGGCATAACCTGAGGTTTGGAAAGAAGAATGACCACACCAGGAGTAATCGTTGACACCTAGCATATCAATTCTAGCATATTCATCGTCACCACAGTTAAAATATTCGGCAGCATATAGTCTATTTTCTGCGATATCAGCTGCAGAGTAACCAACAGGAATTTTTCTATAACTTCTTGCTTCCATATACTTCTTCATGTCTCTGACTACAGCTTTAACGTAAGTGGCTGTATTTGTTGTGTTAGCAGAATTAATAACTTCATTGCCAGCGAAAAAACCAAGGACATTATCATAATCAGCAAAAGCGTCAATAGTAGCGAAAACACTCTGTAAGTAGTCAGCGTTATAGGAACATGCAGGATCAGTTCTAGAAATTGCACTTGTTGGAGTATTGACATCTAATATTAAGTAGATACCATTTTGTTGTAATAGGCTCATACATTCGGAATGGTCTAATGAATTATCGACGGTGTAAACTCTGATAGTATTTATACCTAAATCCTTGAAAACAGGGATATCTCTTTGACAGATAGTACTATCCGCTAAAGGATCAGTCAAGTTTGATGAACCACCTGGTTGGTAGTCTACACCACGGATATAAAACCTTTCCCCAGATTCAGAGTCGAAGAAAGCATTGCCTGTGATATTGACTATTGGAGTTGAACTGTTTGTTGAAGCAGTAGCAGCTGACACTAAGGTATTTCCTAGAATAGCAGCACCTGAAAGCAAAGATTTAACTAGCATTTTTTTTGCAGAGACAGCCTTTGCGTTCTTAAACGATAAATATAGAGGATTTCTGGGTCCGATTATATGAATTGGCAGATAACGAAGATGTTTCTTATATAGAGAAAGTGAAAAAAAATCGAAAACAACCTTAACATCAGTAATGTCAATAGTGATATAAAATGAAACTGCTGGTAGCATGGCATTTATGCCTGGGCACACAACTCATCGTAACTATTTTTGCAAAATGTAAATATTGTGCGTAATGAGGACTTTACATAAATTTCATCTCAAAATGATGAGGTTTCGAAATCTCAGAATCTCGAGACTGTGCTTGTCCTTCGCCTTCCCTTAGAGATCAGCTATATTTCCTAAAACGGCCGAGTTGTTTCTGCGAGGAAAGCCCGCACCAGAACTGCAATCAAGCCAATAGCAGAGCGTTCCCGCAACAGCTGTCCGAGACCAAAATCGAGAAACATCGAAAATTAAACAAAAGAAACGTCGATCCTGGGCGCGAAATCTGCGCACAAGCTAAAAAACACTACCGTTTTGGGACGGCATCCTGGTGCGAAAACGGTTATAAAGTTTCGGTTTTCCTCTTTTGGTAAGGCAGCTTCGTCTCCGAGGCCTCGAGGCCTCGGAGACGGAACCGTTAAGTAACCCGAAAAAAGAAGATACGCGAAAAAGTTATGCTTCCAACCAGAGTCGAACTGATGATCTCCACATTACTAGTGTGGCGCCTTACCAACTTGGCCATAGAAGCTTGTATTCTGTAGAGCGGGGTCAATAAATACGGTAAAGCTCTAGATCGGGATATAACACTAATTGTTATCACTGTCAGATCTGAAACTGTTGGAAATGTCACTGGACGAATAGCTGAATATACGATACCAGTTATTACCTCTTTAGGAGATATTGTTGTAAACTGAGACAATAATGCCTACGAGAATGTGCTTGCAGAATTTCTAGTGCATAAATAGTACTCTAGAACCGTCAGTCTGCCATACGTGTTCAATTCGACGACGTTGTCTCGTTGGACAGAGCGGTAGATTGAAATATTATGTATATATAAACCCTAGTAGTCAATAGATAACTATTTCATTGACCAAGGTCCAAGACACCAGAGAGATTAATCTAATATCTTGTATATAATTTAACAACTATTACAATATTAAAACAATATAATTAAGCTATTGAACAACAACAGACTCTTCCTAGTTAGGAAATTATTCCCGTAAACCTGAACGACAATTGTGTATATGAATGTAATGACGAGTCTATTACATTAGACAGCAATAATGACAGAAGCTAAAGTGTCAATAGGCGACCTATTTATGCATCTAGGATTTGAAATAATCATGTAACTATTTCATTATGTAACATATAGTTTATAATGAAAAAAGAGGCTTTGTTGAATATAACAAGAATAATTAACGACCCGTATCCGCTTTCCATCTGTTATAATATAATAGTCTGTCTTATATCTGTCTATTTATTGTATGACATTCCTGGCATAAATCTGTTTATGGTAGTACCCATATGATAATAAATTTGTAACACAATTAGGGTTATTGTTACTTAAGGTAAACTAGGGATTATGGACGAGTGCTCGTATAACCTGCCAATATCAATTACAAGTGCTTGAAATATCTTATTAGTCTAGGATTTATTATATTAGATATTATATAGCTAACTAGTCTTCTGGGGGATCTTGTCTTGATATTTTAGTCTATATAATAATATTAATATCTAACTACTAGAAGTATATGCAATTCTAGGGTCTGGGAATTTATATTTTTGCTTTTTCGACAAACTTTAGCTATAGATTGTTGCTGTGGGCCTGTTATAGTTAAATTACAATAACAGTGTACCAACAACTGTGTTTCAGATCTTGAGATAGTTTCCTAATTTAGGAATTGTCATCTCATAACAACTGTTACAATTCTCGTTACGGTATCTAGGTTATCCTGGCATTGAATTTCGAATCTATTCGGGCATCCATTGGCTTGGACTGAATTCCACAATTGTGATGCTGACCACCTAATACTATACATAAATTTTAGTAAACCGTGCACATATTATTGATTGATATTCATAATTGAATATATGGCACATTGGCGTCACTAGTCGTGTCACTAATTATGCGATCGCCGTATATTGTTCTATTTGGCATTCTTGTTAAAATTTGAGACAATGGATATCGGTAAGAATGCATAACTTAACACAGTATAACGTTTGCTTTGCTTTCAAGGAGAAGAAATAGATTAATGTCATCATACAGTATGGTAAAAACACCCTGAAGACATGAAATTATGGATACATCTACTGAGCACAAACATTACATAAGTCTATTCATTAAAGTTTCCAATGGTCACTACGTTAGCATCATTATGTTTCTGAAGTTACATTAAAGCTTTTAAGCATATCTGGAGTCAGCATTGTTGTCTCCGTTTGGACCACATCCGACAAAGAGCAGCTGCCGGCACTCAGGGTCAACAACACTTGCCAATGGAATACAACAGATCAGTCATAACTGTTGTTATTGTCGAGCTTAACATTGAGTTCAAGCCATCCCAACTGCAGCCCATTCGACTACAATCCACGAGATATTTCAGTACACTCCGATGGCCAAGCCATAACTGTGCTTAGTTCGCTCGGTATCTCCGGCCGGAAATAAGAACTATAGGGTGATTGCAATTTGACACATTAATAACAATTCAAAAAGATCAGATCTATATGTCACAAAGTAGCAACATACAGATACATACATATATATATATACGTGTGTGTATATATATGCTAGATGTACAATCCACAAGACTTCTTAGTGGTGTATTCCAGGGGGTAGTGGCGATTATATTCTCTTCAAGGGTACAAACACAGTTCAACAACGATCAAGATGGTACAAGCTTATATTCACGACGATAACAACGACATAGACTTCAGAGAAGCCCATAATAGTGGAAAGTCGGTTAGCATTGAAGATTTAGAAAAGATTGGTGTCTTTTACAAGTATTGTGCTACCGTGGAAGACGTAGATGTTATCGCAAAAGAAAGAAACTATAAGAATAGAGATGTCGTGAATATTTCAAAAGAGTCTTTTGGTAATGAGAATAATATGATGGAAAAACTCAACATGTTTTACTCAGAGCATCTGCACGAGGATGAAGAAATAAGATACTGTTTGGATGGCAGCGGTTACTTCGACTTGAGAGCTCAAAATGATACGGACTGGATCCGTTGTAGAGTGAACAAAGGTGATCTGTTAGTGGTCCCAGCTGGAATCTACCATAGATTTACTTTGACTACGGAGAACTATATCAAGGCCCTTAGGTTGTTCAAAGATGAACCAAAATGGAATGCAATAAAAAGGCCTGACGGGGACTCGTATCAAGTACGTGAAGAATATCTATCGCAGACAAAAGCTTAATTTAAATAGCGTATGCCAATTCCAATAGACATTGGGAAAGGATCTTTCAGAGATTGGAACGAATTCTATAGGTAAATCTGTATTTAGTTCCTTTTGAGAGTTGGCAATATTTACCAGTTCATAATATTCATTTTTAGAGATATAATTTGTGTTGTTTGATACACTCATATGTGCATGAGTCGATAATCACATTGATAAGTCTACACGTCACCAATTGGTTATTTCTTTGAAATATCAGAGTATCATTCAAATGTCTCTATAATATATTACGGTTCGAGGAAGACCATGGTATGTGAAAACACGACATTCTTAAATGATAAGTCTACAATTTCGATAGTGTATAGTGTCACTGTTATTAAAAATGTTAATGGTAATTACCATTGGGAAATTAAATGATATACCAAACGATCTCATAACAATGTTGCTAAGCATTTTATAACAAAGACGCTATATGCATCTCATTTGTGCCGCATCTATCGTGACGAATGAAACAACACTACCCACGTAAATTTACGTGACATATATATACATATAGATATAAAATATATATGTTCAAATAATTTTATATATCTGATTTTAGTACTACTTGCCTCTCTATAAGTCCAATCTACTAATAATAATATCATTCGAAAACTTTTAATGTCGTTTATTCCTTTGTCTGTTTATTTTACACTATGAGTCTCTTCGCATCTCCGAAGGTTATTGAAAATGCTTTTATTTAAAAGCAAATATATGAAATATTAAAAGTAAAAACATTTAATTGTTATGTGACGAATTTAACGTGTTTGTTCTACCTTTTTTTGTATTATTAGAAATAGATGGTCAACAATTTAATAATTTAAGTTTCTATTACTGAGTCCAAGTCGTTTATTAGGTAAAAGAGCATTTTCGTAAATTCACATACTGAAGAAAATTTTGAAAACTGATCATGCCTGAAGATGTTGTAACAACGACGATTGCTAATGCTGTAGCCACTACAGCTGTAGCTGAAGCAATTTCTGAAGTGATAGATGCTTCTGTAACTACCACGAAGAATACTTATGCCGATGCTATTGCTGCTTATTTTCCAATTGTCGATCAATTTTATATACCTGACTGGTTCACAATTCAATTTATTGCAAACAATATCATATCATTCACACCATTATTTTCATATGGTACAACAGTTATCAGTATCCAGCGTTCACAGACATCTCTTGGCTTCTCACTAGATATATGTGCTACCATGTTGATTGCAAGTATATTAAGAGTCTGCTATTATTTAATTACGCCATATGATCTGTCTCTACTGAGACAGTCATTGGTTATGATATTTATACAACTTATTCTATTAAACACTACATTAAAATTTAGACCAATAGAATACCAATATGATAATTTATTAGCCGTTGAGTCGTTTCAAAAGCTATTTCATGACATATTTTTAGAATATTTTGCAACAGATAAACCATTACAAAATTGGAAAACTATAATTAATAATTTAACATTTACAAAAGTGACTGGTTTCTTAGGGAAATGTGGTTTGGTGATAGTCTACAAAACCTTAAAATTTTTTGACCCCAGTTATAAAAGAATATTGTCATTTTGGCAATGGAATAATGATACAATTTTTTGGAAGTTTATTGCATATTTTGCTTGTCTTAATTTCTTCTTTACACTATTTGTCGTTAAAATAATGGATTGGCCAACAATAGCAGAATGGGTTGGTTCCATCTTTGGCTCATTAGGTTTATTGATCGAGTCATTACTACCGTTACCACAAATTTCTATTTTGCATAAGCTAAAGTCGATTCAAGGTTTTAAATTAATTTTGCTAGTTAGTTGGTTATGTGGTGACACTTTGAAAATTACATATTTAATATTTGGAGCATCAAATATTTCGTATATGTTTGTTGTGTTTGCTTTATTCCAGATGTCCTTGGATTTCTATATCGCTGGACAGTACATTTATTATAGATTTTACTATGAAACTTTCAGACACGATAATGAAGCTTCCATGGCTTTGAATACTGGAGATATAGAATTAAGGAATTTTAATGTGACCGTCGATGGAAGTAGTAACAATAATTCTTATTAGGTAGGCTTGTAAACTTAATTTCGAAAATTTCAGCATTTCGAACTGCATCCCATAAAATATAATTGATACAAAAATATAATTTCTGTGAATTTAATAATCCAGTCATGATTTATATATTAGCATCACACTATTAAATATTGTCTTAGGATATATACTTTTAATTGTAGTATTAAGCATAAAATTCAATTTTCCAAGTATATTTACACAAAATTTTATAACTTATAAATATAGACATGGGTTGTTACATTAACTTAAAAGTAATTATGTCTATATGCCTCTCTCTTTTATTAAGAAGTGATTTACGAATTTAAAATTGTCCTCATTCTTCCTCTTCTGCTGATTATGTTGATTCTGTCTATTCTGTCTTTCCTGGTATCTAATAGCTCCCTTTTTTCCATAAGCACGAAAGGTAAGCCTAAAATCGTCATTGTTTTGTTTTTTATGCATTGTTGATCTATTGAATATATTTTCTAATGATTTTTCATTCTTAATGTAATCAATAATTCTTGTTTTTAGTTGATCATTTTCGTAATCTTTATCAAGTGTCCTTGAAAAATCCTCATTATTCTCTTTTTCTATGAAGGAAAGTTTCTCTTTAATCATGTCAGAATAACTAGTTTTTATTTTTGACTCAGTCATTTCTATAATGTTTCCATTTACTTTCCATGTCTGTACATCTTCTGGATCCAAAAAATTTGGGTGCATCCATCTATTACTGTTTTCATAAAAATCCTTGTTCATTTTATGATTCAAGTAACTCTTATCGTCAAAATCTAAATCAACAGTACTGTTAGTATTAAATAGTTCTGAGTAATTTGGAGATGATGAGTGTCTTCCAAATATATTTTTAACATTTATTACAAGTCCAATAGCCTTTTTAAGATGTAATTTTAAGAACTGATCATGCTCTGCTTTCACTCTATCTAACATAGCAGTTATATTTTTGGAGTCATTGTCTCTAACTAGAGGTGATAGATATTTATTACTAGATCCTGCTTCCATTGGTAAACAAATAACATCTAGTTTAGGTTCTTTGGCTTTCGAAACATCGATTTTCATCATTATTTTCAATTTTTCCCACTTGAAATGGTTAGCTGCATATTTATTTTCAATGAATACCAATATTTTTTTAAATATTTGCATTGATAACTTAAACTCAGCATCCGCAAGCAAAGTAGAAATTTCCCTTTCTTTATACTCATGGTTGAGAACATGTTCATTAATTCCAAATACACTTTTAGTTATGTTCTCTTTATCTTTTAAAGAAGTTCTGAATTTATAATCAGATGCCGAATGTAAAATATGATCCAAATATTCTAATGGTAGGTATTGAAATCCAAAAATTCTATTTATATTATGATAGGCAACAAAAATACCATCCATGGCACCCATTCTAGCTTGTAATGAATATTTTAGAAGTGGACCTTTTATCATATCTTTGAATTCTCTATTCATAGATTCAAATTGACCATGTAATTTATTTATCTCGTACCCTGTGTAGTTTAGATTTCTTTCCACAAAAGGTAAATCGTATCTAATTGCACCAACAGCTCTAGTTTTCAGATCAAAGACACCATTATTTGGCAGTAATGGGTTGTAACAATCCAGTTGTGATCTGATTAAAAAATCATCAACGATTGAATAATGGTAGTGTCTTTCATTAGGATCGTAATCACTAGACTGGTTTCCACCTCTTGTCAAAAATTCTTCTAAGGTATGACCTAAAGCTGATAAAATCATTTCTCTATTAAAGTATGGATCAGAGTCAATTGATTTAACAGTGAAAACTTTATGGTTAACTGTTTTTTTTAATTTGCTGACTATGATTGAAGCTGGAATTTGCGCTGATTTAAAATTTTTGCTTGATGGCAGTAACACATCTTTCGACTCTAAATAATTAGTTACATTTAGTGCCCTACAATTGGAAAGTAAAAAGTGTAATTGAGACAAAACAGCAGTCATAGAGCTCGTTGATGAAATGTACTTTAAATTTTTTTGATTTGCCATATTCCATAGAATTTCATCTTTCTGTGGCGGTATGAAATTCAAAGATGATGATGAGGTTTCTGGAGTTATTGTGTTTACCACTTCCAAAGTTTTGTCATAATTATATGCGCCAGTCCTCTCGTCTCGTAATGTATGAAGTACCAATGGCTCATAGAGTACTTTCTCAAGGCTATCTCTTAACTTTGGAAGCTTTTCGTAATCTAGTAGTTGTTTATTACCACTAATATCAGATGGCCTCACTGGCTTCCAAATTGAATCGGACTGTAAGCATGTAAAAGCATTGGTATCACTATAACTATACCTTTTGAATGCAGCTTTCCTCCTCTTGCGGTTTCTATGTCCTGGTGGATAATCTGATCTCCATCTTATAATAACTAACAAGTTGTTACTCTTAGGGCAATGACAAATATTTGAACCGCCAAATTTTGAAATAGAACTGCTTTTAAACATCGATATGTTTCGCAACTATCGTATGGATTAGTCAGAAATTATACGATTTGTTACTATCAATATTTAAATTAATCAACTCCTTATCTGTGAACTTCAGTCTACTTTTTACCCAGATGTTTCCCTATGAGATGGTTAAACTATGAGTTCAAATATGGCTCTCAAATTTTTAGTTATTCCATCGGACAATATATGAGCGATCTTGCCTATAAAATAAATATTTGTCTTAAATTTGTATAAAATAGCTTAGATAAAACACTTGTTATCTTCAAACACTTCTTAAAATGCGGTAGGATAACATTTATGCTCACACTGATAAACATTTGAATGTATGCCTAGTTCATCATTTTATAGACTGTTGTGAGTGCATTTGATTACTTTTCTAGATCAGTCTCAACGTAAGCTCGAAATATCATCAGAATCTTTTCTTTATTTGAGTTTTAATGCTAAATCTTCATCTGTAACCTCATCATTTCTAAAGTATATAGTAACTTAAATGATGGACTTATATTCATTGTGTATATCAGAACTATAGAGAAAAGCTTACTCTTGAAAGGAGTGTTAGTGTCATAAAATTAGCCGCCAATAATTTCCCGTTCTATTTGAAGTTATCTTCAACTTTAAATATATATAAAGATCAACTAGAAAGTTATATAAAATAATAAATTTATTAAACAAACGTTAGATTCAATATACTAAGGTACAAAATTTCAATCTAACACTAAATGAAGAGTCTAAAAGTATTAACTGAGCAATGTTTGACCAAAAATGATCTAGTGACGGCATTGTTGCCAGAAGTCAGATCTGTTCAATTTGGGCAAGCAGATACTGATAAGTTCAAACATGATGAGCTAGCTAATTATATCGAGGGTATCATTATATTACTTTGCAGCTGTATAGAATACCATCAACATAATTTTGAAATAATTTTAAAGCATGGTGTCAATGGGAAAATGCACACAGCAAAAAGTTCTAAACTATCATTAATAAATTATTACAATACTGAGAAGACAAGTTCCAAATTGTCAATATTTTTATCTTTGATTAACGTTATTGAATCAACTCTTAAGAAAAACGAAGTGAGAACAATCAGAGATGTTTACTATGGTAATGTTGAGTTGTATAAGAATCAAAATACTGTAGTTTATTGGTTAAACAAAATTCAAAAGAACCTTTCATTAAAGTCACGAAATGAACTAAATATCATACCTGCACAAAAGGGATTGTGTTACATTCCATTTCAACTAAGAATTGTTAATCAAAAAACAGGCAATTATACTTTTGTTGCAAAGAATGAGTCTACCTTAATTCCACATTTTACTAAAGATAGCAACTTTATTATTGAAGAGATAGAACTGCCAAATATATCGAAAATCATTGTTGTGGAGAAAGAAGCTGTATATGACAAATTTATTAGATATCATTGCTCTAATATAAATCCAGAGAAAATGATAATTGTGACAGGAAAAGGGTATCCTGATTTCCTTACAAGATTATTCCTCAATAAGTTACAAACACTGAAGGCTCTTGATGAAAGCAGCTGGGAAATTTATGTAGACGCAGATCCATATGGAATATCAATTGCAACAAAGTATATTATTAGTACTTCTGATCAAATGTATTCCTGCAGAAAATTGATTCATAAAGGTGCTAGAATTTCCCATTTGATCCATAACCTAAATCAATCGAAACATATCCAATTATTGAACTTAACTACTAGAGATATTACCTATTTAATGAAAATGATATCCAGGTTATTTAACAATGAAGCTTTGTCTCATAACCATAGTTCATCTTTTAGCATTAAAACCGAAATTCAAAGGCAATTGTTTTTTGCAAAGAAAGGTGAAATGAATGCATTATACTAAGGAACATTTTAAAAAGCAAGATGTTCCTTAATGTTTGTGTTGAGAAACTCATTGAACATATTATATGAAAGGTAAGCTATTCATTAAGGTTTCTTGCAATTTTTCCATTCTATTTTGCCCTAGATTTCGTTCTTTGTCGTAGATATCCACCGAATCGCTGATTTTGTTTCGTGTTTTTTTATTCATTTCACTAATAATAATTCAATTTCTAAGTATAATACAAATTGAGAATATAGCAATCATCAAAAATAGATATCAGACTGCAATGTTACAATCTAAATAAAAGTATTATATAATTTTGTGTGTATTGTGTATCAATTGTATTTATTTAAATTGAGGGAAAAGTATCATATAGTAGAAACAGGTAACCAACAAAATGTTATATTCCGTCTTATTCAGCACTTTGTTATTCGTAACAGAGATTTTTGCTTCTACACAACAAATTCCAATTGTTCTTGAGTTACCAGCTCATTCTAGCGAATGTCTATATGAAGACTTACACAACCCAGATGATACTATTAATATCAGTTATCAAGTTTTAACTGGTGGTAATTTTGAAATTGATTTCAAGATTGAAGCTCCAGACAAGAGTGAGTTAGTTAGTGAAGTTCAAAAGAAATATTCCGATTTTGCTTTGAAATCGTTTGGTCTAGGTCAATATAAATTCTGTTTTTTTAACAACTATGGTTCTGATTCCAAAAAAGTCGAAATAATTTTAGGTTTAGAGAGTCGTTTAGTATCTGTCAAAGATGTAGAAGATGATGACGATGGAAAGGATGCCGTTGCTAACAATGCAATTGAAGAAATTGATAGAAACCTTGATAAGATCACGAAATCTTTGAACTACTTAAGAGCTAGAGAATGGAGAAACATGTCTACTGTCCAATCAACAGAATTCAGAATTACTTGGTTGTCATTATTGGTTATCGCTGTTATGATCGGTATCAGTGTTGGTCAAGCCTTTATTATTCAATTCTTCTTCACTAAAAATAGAAAGAATTATGTCTAAATGATTATATCAAACTATAGTATAAAATTATTTTAGGCTCACCATTTACCAATTTAAATTTTGGTAATAATACCTTATATAAAAAAATGTATAAAAATAAACACAAATCGAACATTAATTCAAATATCGTAGAACCTTAAAAATATATGTCTGTATCGAATTTAATTAGTTTATTTTGTTAAATTAAATTCTTGAACATCAATTGTTTATTACAGGAATCGAGACGGTCATATCTGTAGGGATGTGCCATCATATGTAATTGATGAGATACAAGGATAAAAAAATTGTTATTTCATTATGTGTAAAATTGATCCATTAACAGAAGTGGTCACTCCTTTAAAGAACTACATAACAAGAATGTTAATAACATAGGGCCGTATGCCTTTATCAACAAGATTACTAAAAATATGGAGAAATACCAATCCTTAACTAATATATTAATTCTCTATAAATCAATTATATGAATCCTTAAAATAGTTCAGTCCTAAAATAACGGGGATTAACTTATTTCGTATGTATCTCATAATTGCTTGGTTAGCTTTTTATATCTTTTCTTGTGTATTAGGAACTTGTTTTTCATAACCCAAAATTTCCTCTGTCATTCGATTGCTGTTTTCTGCTATTTTTATTTCACTTACGTATGTTTCTAAGTTCTTCCAATTTTCTTGACGTTGCTTCTTACGTTGTTGAGTTTCCTTCAAACTCGATAGGTAAAGGCTATTACAGTTTTCATATAATACAGGATTGGTTTCTAAGAAAATTTTTAATGCTTTGAAAGCCATAGCGTGAATTGCACGATTCCAAGAACCTGAATTAATTGCTTGTTCAACTAGAATATATGGATCTGAAATAATACCATCTTGTCCATTAATGTTATCTAATTCTAATTGTGATGTTAGTTCATACAAAGGTGGGAAAACTATTGGTAAAATCACTTCAGCATTCTCGATACATAAGTTTAAAAAGTATTCGTTATTCCAGTAACTTAAAACTTTTTCAGCAACTTGAAAATGAGATGACCCAATGCATTTAGCCAATTGCACAAATAAAGGTACTTCTATTTTTATAAACTCCAGTGGTTCGATAACTTCAAAAATATCTTCAATTTCATTCAATAACATGATTTCTTTTGTGGAATTAATCTTTGGCCAGTAGCGTAATAAACCCATAACAACTTCTTCAGTAAGTAACGGTTCCTTTTCTAGAAATTGAACAATACAATATGCCAATTGAGGATGGTATAAGGATAGGCAGGGGACTTTGTGTAGTGGAAGTAAAACCCTCAATAAAAATATTTTATGTTCTTCTTTTAATGGCAAAGCAAAACCGTTAATGATAGACCCCAATATTTCCAATAATTCAGCGATACCGTTGAATTTTTCAGTTTCATAAACAAATTGTAAGAAAATATAATTCATGGAACGACGGATAAAGCTTCTTAAACTTAAGAATTTACCATAAATTCTATGCAAAGTAGTTTTTAAACAGTCTCTTTCTCTAATATCTTCACTATCGAATAAATCTAATAATTTCAATATAAAATCTTGGTCGATGTATTGTTTGGCAATTTGATGATTGAAGTCTGGACTTTCGACAAATCTTAAGAAGAATTCGTATACTAGTTGCATATGTGGCCATGCAAGTTCATTGACTGGTTCATCTTCATCTGGATCATAAATATCACCAATAGGATTAACTGGGGGAGGTATCGGTCTGAATAAATTAATTTTAAACATTGCTATGACGTGTTCGTACATTTCATTAGTATATGTAAATCTGTTAGTGACAATGAATTCAATTAATTCTTGTAAGGTAATTCTTTTAATTTCCTTGCCTTGTATGTCAAAACTTGGATCATTAAAGTCAAACATGGCAGTACACTGGTCTACTTTAGCAATGAATAGTTGCAAACGTTCCTCCGGTTCAACTTCTTCGAAAGAAGGCAACTTTGTTAATTGGCTGTACCTTGAAGTTTCAAAACGAGATGAAGAGTGACGTTGAGGGGTTTTAACTAAATCTAGTTCTCCATCAGGATTTAATTTTGCTGTTGTTGGCAGTCTTTCGAAAGAATGGGACGCTCTTGGTATGTCGATATTAGGAGACTGTGGACTAGAAGGAGTCATACCTTCTTTGTTGACAGCGCTAGTGAAATCAGATTTTGTTATTGTATGGGTAATCCCATTTGAGTTGTCCTTTAATGAGTTTTCGGAGGCGCCACCGTTTACATTGTTAGGTTCATTAGTGAACAATGTATTATTTCTACCCATGGACTCGTCAGAATTAATTTTGTGGTTGTTGTCTCTAAACTCGATACTATTACTTTCTGCATTGCTTAATGAGATACTTGGAGTGGACGTTGGCGAGTCGATAGTGGTAGATGAAGAACCGTTTGAAGGCGGAACGTTATTTGCATTGGAGTTAGCATTAGAAACAGAACTGGAATTAGCCCTAGCAGTATTGTTTGACTTGTCATTGCCAGATCCAATTATTGGTGTGGCATTTCTAGTATCACTTCTTGTGCTACTAGCAGAACTCACGATCCCCTTTGTCTTTGACGAACTGGCGGGGTATTCCTTTTTGGAAGAGGAAGTAGAAGATGGCCTTGAATTTTCAGAAGAGTTCTTTCTCGAAGAGGAGGTGCTGGAACTCCCCATAGAAGAAGCCTTTCTCGACTCCTTTTCTTTCTCTTTCTCCTTCTCTTTCTCCTTCTTCTTACTGCTAGAAGAAGACCCAGTGGTCTTCTTTATCAGCTTTTGCTTGAAACCACGCATCATTTTGGCTCAAGTGATATTATTGCTTTGCGTAATGCTTTTCAATTAGGAGGTGAGGATTGGTAATTCGTGGATTTTCTTGTTACTTTTTTATCACTAAATACCCTTCAAATCCTAAAAACACAGAGCCTTCAAAATACCTCTATATAAACACAACAGAGCTATAATGTACCGATCTTCTCAATCACGTTAACAAACAAGCAAATCTGTCGTGTAATTACCCAATCAAATATATATCTTTATCTTTATCTATATTCATAATCTCTATTTATTTGTTGTTACGTTATAAAGTCAGAATTAAAGTAGAATTTCAATTACAAAAATTTCAATCTCCCACTAAAGAATCGATTCCCTGCGCGATTTCACGGGACCCGTCATTGATCACGAACTAGGACCAGGAAATAAGAAGTTAGTGAACCTGGTCATTGGTGAAGATATAAGGCTCTGAAACAGGTTTGGTACTGACAAAGAAGGGCTAGAGATGAGCAATTGACTGCGTCGGAAGGGCCTTTCCATGGTGAGTCTTGTTGGTGGTTGAGAAACATCCGGTCGATTGCAGTAAGCGATCGTATATATTTAAAAACATAAATATATCTTGATATCTATCTATAAAATGTTTAAGGTATTTTCTGGACGATAAGTCAGAGGTTCCAAAACTTGGCAATCTTGGATGTGGTGGGTTGGGAGGACGTTACTTCACTGGAGTTTTATCTTTGGTGTTCCTCCCTCGGCCCTCCCCCACCGACTTTACTGTTTGGATTTCTATTGTTGTTTGAACGTTAGGCTTTTCTTATATGAAATTGTGGGGTATAGGGTATGCACTATCATGGTCTTAGAACCTTTTCTCCGTCTTTATGGTAGAACATTAACTTGACTGTGAAACCTTCCCCGGTGCTGTCAGGTTCACCTTTGGAATTTACTTCTCCCTTACCGATGGTATAAGTCAGATAATTCTTGAAACCGAAGTATTCGTAAACAGAAGTAGCATGGTCAGCAATTGATTCCAAAACAATAGCTGCGTTGTCTTTGTCGGCCTTTTCCTTGTATGTTTCAAAAATTTTCTTCACTGAACCTTTCTTATGTGGACCTTTCAAGTCCCTACCGATCATGAAAAGATAATAGTATGGTACACCTTCTGGAATCACTTCCTTCTTACGTTTGGAAATATCTGTGATGAACTCTTTGTCGAATTTGGCGTCACCAGTCAAAGTTGGTGGCAAATGTTTGCCTGGTGTACTGAAAAGTGCAACTGCATCAAAGTCGTTTACTTCAACAATATCACCACCATCCAAATCATGGTAAAGAGCAGTGTAATAATGAATAATAGCCTTGATTCTAGCTCTAGAACATTTCTCATCTAATGAGATGTTAAAAAACTTTTTGAAAATAAAATCACTACAATGAGATGGGCTGAATGCATTGTTCAGAACATCAGCAGCTCTGTCCACATCGTCGGTTATATTCAATTGGATAGACATCTTTTTAAAATTAATAATAGCAGTTTGGATTACCTTTATGGCGGATGGCTTTGTATATTATAATGTACAATTAAAATTACAAATTACCTTTGTATAAACTTAAGTATATGTAATTCAATTAAAGTAAATTATCCTTTTTCAAAAAAGTGTGTTGCAAATAAATGATTACTTTAGCAAAGTTTAACTTCAGCAGTTCTTAAAGGCTGTGTGGATTACTGTTAAAGCACCATTTCCGAAATAAAATATAAAATAAATTTATTGTCAATAATTGACTCTATGTATATATTTATATGTTCTTGAAATTTGATTAAGTTTATATTTAGTCTATATTAACACTATTTAAACTACGATGGTTTTTCTCTCAACTCTATAGAAATCTATAATTCATCATGTTTTAAATTGTGGGCTAATTCGTTGCCGAATATTAAATGTCTGCTTGATACTAATAACGAGTCGAAGTAATCTTGGTCACTATCTTTTTCTTCAGATTTTTCTTTATTTGGCTTTCTCAATTCAGTCTCCTTAGCCAACCAATTTAGAAAACTGTTGTCAACTTTGATGTCATTTTTGAAGTGTGATTTAATTTGGTACAAACCATTAAAGAATTTACGAATATGCATTTCATCATTATTTTTATCTTGAATCGAGGTAGCTAACTCGTCAGTCCATTTTTGTACATCTTGAACGACTTGTTCATTTCTTTTCTTGATCGATGGTTCATCTCCACTTTCAATTGTGATGACTTCAATGTGTTTGCTAAAGAATCTGGATACTAGTTCTAACACTTTAGTCTTGATTTTTGGATCATCTAGTGATTCATAAATAACAGTCAAGGATTCTAAATCGGTGGTATTCATGTCATATATTGGCATGCTGGAAAGAATCTCATCCAAAATCGAGATATATCTTTTAATTAAAGTTTTGTATAGATTTAATACATCAATCGATTTATCTTGTAAAGTGCTTAACCATTGGAATAATTCAGATGGGAACTCTTTATGATTAACACATATGAATTCCAAAACTGGTGGATTGTTTCTTAGACAACCAGTAATGGCTCTGGTACTTAATTCTCTCAAAGATACTGGTAATTTGTCTGATAAACTGATGGACTTTAACAATTCAAATTCATGGGTGATAATTTTCATACCATGTTTATAATCGTGCGTAAATTCCATCAGTTCCTCCAATTTAGCTTCAATCTCTTTAATTTCGGAATTTGTTAATCTGGCTTTTTTGTTGTAGATATCCCTGATAACTTTGAATTCCTTTGTAAATTCATAGTTGTCGGTGGCATCATTAGGCTGGATATTGGTATCTTTAATTGCAGTATCAGTATCTTTAGCGAGGGCTTGGGTAGACTTAGTTGAAACAGCCATAGATTTAGCCGAGATGTCTGCATCTTCAGCTACTACATCTGAGTCATTGACAGCAAGATCTGTATCCCTTGAGATTGCTAATTCATTTTTTTTGTTCTCTTTCAATGCTGAGGCAGTTTCTTTAGATTTTTCCTTTTGTGATTTTGTTATGCTGGCTGATGAACCTAGACTTTTCTGGGAGCTTGTGGAACTTTCGGCGGTGTCCATTTTAGTTTCAGATGTAATAGAACTTACTGAGGTTGAAATTTTCTCAACTGCGGATGTTGCAGTTTCTTCGTTTGCCAGCTGTTCTTCTTTCTTCTCTTTCTCTCTCTGTTCTTGCTTTACAGGTTTTACGCCTGCAGGCAATAGCCTTGCCTCTTTCAACTTGGTGTCAAAATTAATCCTAATATCCAATCCACCAGGTAATCTCTGTAAAGGTTTGACAACTCTCCATTCATCGTCAGCTTCAAAAACTTTTGGATAACAAGTTCTGTCGTTACAAATCAAAGAGTCCCCGACATATAAGCCCTCTGTTTCGGTAGCTTTGTCGACGTCTACAGTGTTCTTTGGTTCTGGCGATAGCACCTGTTGTGCATTAGACAGTGGAACAAGCCCAAGTAATAAGGTACTTAATATAATCTTTCTCTTGACCATTCTAATGTGTGTTTTTTCTATGGCAGAAGGGACGAATTTCTATCGATATAAGCTAAAAGTTATTCAATGACGTACTACACGCTGATAAATACCTCGAGAGTAGGTGTTGTTAACTATCGCGTCCTCCTCCTTAGAGTGATATTGCAAATGTTATTTTAAACAAGATTAAAAGAGCTCCTTATATACCAACAGGAGTACTATATCGGCGTTCGATCTGTCGACCACAACGATTGACAGAGCTGTCAAAAATGACTTAGGTGACTTGTAAAAAGCATCAAAAGTTTTCTAAAAAAGTCTATATTGAAGTCCTCGAGCAGATGAAAGAATTTATTACTGTAAAGTCCCGAAACGCGAGAGCGGTATGCAGTGTATCGTAGTGTGAATGCCTATGTCCATAGTTACAAATGTCCTGATATGAACTGCTGATATGACAAGAATGAGGCATGGAGCCATGTTTGAGTAATGGCTTTGGCTCTGCTGTGTCTATGGCGTGATGTTATGTTATGATGTGTGCTACGATCTGATTGAGGGTCAATTGACATACCAATTGATGATTGCATAAGAGCACACATTATCACGATCAATGATGACATGACGTGTTGTCTCGAACTACATTCCTTGATAACAGTTATCTACAAAGTCATATTTACTTATGTAAACGGTTTGGTATTATAATTTTTTCATTATAACTATATATACATAGATTATAACATATATATAAAATTATTATTTTATTATCAGTGAATTTGTTGTATATTGATTGCTAATTGCAATCTCAACATGACAATATGAGATATGGGTGATATGGGAAATATATTAAATGTTTGTTAAAAAAATGGTGAGAAACTTCCAAAGAAACATGGGGTGTCTTTTTCGACCTTCTGTAACTTCTCGAAGAGATTTCCTTGATTGTAGTTAATAAAATTTAAATTAAACTTCTTAATCGAATAAACCGAAACCCATTTCATCATCGGATTCTTCAGCTTCTTCTTCAGCTTCTTCTTCGGCAGCAGCAGCAGAAGAACCAGAAGCAGCAGCACCGTTACCAGAAGCTGGACCAGCAGCTGGAACAGAGGCCATCTTTTCTTGGCCTTCGGCAATCAATTCTTCGATGGACTTACCTTCTAAAGAGGAGATTAAAGAAGAAACTTTGTCATCTTCAACTTCAATACCGACAGAAGATAAGACTTCTTTGACTTTGTCAGCAGATGGAGCGGCGCCAGCAGCGTTTAATAATAAGTAGGCAGCTAAATACTTCATTTCTTGATTATATAGGTCTGGTTTGATGGGGGTTCCAATTATACAACAGCAAAAACCACCTTCAAAATGAACAATTTACTGTCTGCTTATATACATTAAAAGTTAAATATATGAGATGAAATCGATCTCAAAACAGAGTAGTCTCTACACGACACTGTAAATTTCAAACAATGTAGTTAAAACAACTTGCAATAAACACATTTACAATATTAGAAAGATGGACAGAGAGACAGCAACTGAATATGAGAAACACACTACTAATTCAATCAATCAATCGATATACCAATAAACTATCTTAATCTCTCGACCTCCTCCACCTGCTCATCTCATGTTATCACATAAAGTAACAAACGTCTTGAAAAGTTTCGCTCATTGCATTAACCGTTGCCTCGCTGGGGATGGACCTTTTCGAGTGACTGCTTGCTGGAAATGAATGGGTTTACGGCTGGAAAGTGATGCTTTTCGCGCGGTGTGTGGGTGCAGTTTCGTTTTTTGCCGTTCGTTTCTGCGTGAAAAAGTAAAAATCCTGTGGTTTTTGGGACAAGAGGTGCACAGTCGGCACCCGCGCATGCGCCGTCGACCAACACGCCACACCCTGCTTGTTGGGCCGCGTGGTGCTGGCTCCAGCACCACGCGGCCCAGCTCCAGACAGAGGTCTTCGATGCCTCCGTCTTTCCAGCCCGCCCGGGCTCCTTTGAAATGCGCTTGGCTCTCATTGTTCACGCCCAATCACTAGCCACCTGCCCACCAGCGATGAGATGAACATTGTTGCTTTCAAGATGTTTTAATTACTGTTACCTATGCAATGGTCTGCACCTTCTGCCCTCTTGTTGAACCATAATTGCAAACAGGCCATGGCAAAATTTCTACAAAGTCGGAACATGGGGTATATACTGCAAAGTTGAAACTTCTCATCATTGTAATTCAGCTTGCCATCAGTAGAATCTAACCGTCGGATTGCAAGTGTTATTATATGAACTGGGACGTTCGATGATCTTTCTCTCCTGCTAAGTCTCAATTTCTTGAACTATGTGAAACTCTTGTTGATAATTTTACTTATCTTGTAATTTTACAATTCTCTTTTTTACAGTACAGAGAGAGGTATCTTTTGTATTCGATAGTTTTAAAAAACATTGGATTATATTTGAAGTGTAATATTGTTATAGCATTTAAAACATTGTTGTATTTAAAGCTTGTTTTGTGATATTCGTCTTTTGGCTTTTCACTTGTTTATAAGAACCAACCAGTCCATCTCAGATAATAGCAATTCATCATGTCCACTGCTGCTACCAATGCTAAGAAAAGAACTTTCAAGACCTACTCCTACAAAGGTGTTGATTTAGAAAAGATGTTGGAAATGCCAACTGAAGAATTCATCAAATTGGCTCCAGCTAGAGTTAGAAGAAGATACGCTAGAGGTTTATCTACCAAGCCAGCCGGTTTAATGAAGAAGTTGAGAGCTGCTAAATTAGCTGCTGTCGAAAACGAAAAGCCTCCTGTTGTTAGAACCCACTTAAGAAACATGATCATTGTTCCAGAAATGATTGGTTCCGTCGTTGGTGTTTACAACGGTAAGGTTTTCAACCAAGTTGAAATCAGACCAGAAATGGTTGGTCACTACTTAGGTGAATTCTCCATCACCTACACTCCAGTTAGACACGGTAGAGCTGGTGCCACCACCTCTCGTTTCATCCCATTGAAATAAGCATAATACATTAATAATCTAATATATTAATACAAGAGGAATATCTTTACAAAGAAACTATAAAAACAATAATAACTAACCATTATTGGTGGTAGGTTTATTCAAATGATACTTGCTATTTTAATATTATAGGAACTATTACAGATAAATCATCCAATTTTCACAATATATTTGTATGGTGTTACCTCTTTTTTTTATAATATACTATACTCTGTACTCTGTTTATCTCATTTTAACAAGAAATAAAAAATTCAAATTTATTACCAAATATTTAAGCAACTTAGATATTGATAGATCGTGTCTTTAAAACAGTAGATCATAGCCCTCTCCAGTCACGTATGTAAATAGCATATAAAGTGACAGTATATAAAGTGACAGCAAATAATCGATTTTCTCATTGACAACTACAAAATGAATTGTTGCAACTCTAAGTTTGTTTAATTGATTCTTTTCTTCACTTCTGGCCGTTACCCAAGGCTCCTCTTGAAAAATATCCATTAAAGATAAAAGCAAAGTAAGATATCAGTAAGTTTATATACTTGATATGCTCTATTTGATGCATCTAACCTTCTTATCCCATAGCTAAAGGCCTTTCCGCATAGTAACAACTTATCTGTTTGTACGAAGCCTTTGAAAAATTTTAATAAAGCTTATCTCATCTCATCTCATCTTATGTCTCATCGCATTTTAGCATATGGTAAATATTTATTGGCACTAGGATACTTTAGTAAAGGAGATGATATATCTTGAAACTAGATTGGGCATATAAGTATATAGACTTACTTGTGTTTATATATGGTTGGAAATATCACTCAATTTTGATTGCGCATTTGGTGGGATACGGTAAGGTCAATATATAATGTCATCTATTAATAAATTATTTGGTGCTGTTGATTCAGCCAGGGTTGAATCAAGTGTTGATAAACTATTCAGTAGTTCAACTGGTCCAATTGATGAAACTCTACCTAAGTTAAAGGCTAGAACTGTGTTACCATCTAACAAGAGAACTAAATCTAATAAATCTGACAAAACCAAAGATGAGGAAGATGAGGAAGAAGAAAATAAAGAGGATGAAAGTAAGGCTGAACCACTAAAGAAGAAGCAAAAGAAAGTTGCTAACAGTGAAGACGATGATGATTTGGAATCTAAGTATTATGCAAAACTGATCAAAGAAGACGATACTGAAGATAAGAGAAATAAATCAGATTTGTCAGATAAGGAAGATGATGCTCCTAAGGAGAAAACTGCTGCTGCTGCTAAGATCCTTGATTTGAAAGAAGAGGAATTAGAAAAAGCTAGAAAAACTATTTTCATTGGTAATGTTCCAAATACTGTCATTGGTAATAAAAATATTTATAAGGAATTCAAGAAATTATTTAGTACAAATCCAAAGAAGGATGAAGAGGCTAAAGAAGAAGAAGAAAAGACAGATGAGAAAAAAGTCAACAAATTTGAAATTGAAAGTATAAGATTCAGATCTATCTCATTCGAAGAAATGCTGCCAAGGAAAATTGCTTATGTTAAACAAAAATTACATAAAACCAGAGATTCTGTCAACGCATATATCATCTATAAGAACAAGAAAGTTATAAAAACCATCACCAAGAATTTAAACGGTTACATATTTCACGATCACCATTTAAGAGTTGATTCCGTTTCCCACCCAACTGCACATGATAATAAAAGATCTCTATTTGTAGGAAATCTAGATTTCGAAGAAGCTGAAGAAACTTTGTGGAGACATTTTGCTAAGGCAGGTGAAATTGAATACGTACGTGTCGTTAGAGACTCCAAGACAAATGTGGGTAAAGGTTTTGCATATGTTCAATTTAAAGATTTCCAAAGTGTCAACAAAGCATTATTACTAGATGGCAAGCCAATGATAAATAAAAATAAACCAGATAAGAAGGCAAGAAAATTACGTATCACAAGATGTAAAAACATGCATAAGGTTGCAGCTAGTGCCATTAATGGTAAAATTACTAAAAAATTAAATGAAAATCAAAAGACTAAGTTCGGCAGAGCAAAGAAAATTTTAGGTAAAGCTGATAGAGCCACTGTAGGTACAGAATTAACTATTGAAGGTGCCAGAGCCACTAAAGGTCAAGGTGTATCTTTAAGAAGAAAGAAACAAAGGTCCGTTTCAGGTAGAGTCACGAAACGTTCTCAAGCATTTAAAAAGGCACAATCTGAAGAAGATGCCCACCCTAAAGCAAGTAAGAAAATAGAGAATTAAAAACAAAGCATTATCGCCAACTTTCAGTAGTTTCCCTCTTTCCAGCGCTCTTAATAGCCGCAATTTAATTACATATATACATAGTATTAGTAACATTAATTATATTAGACCTATATTACAAATAGAAAACTTAAAATACTTATAAATTGAATTTTAAAACAATGATGGCATGGGGTGTATTACTTTAGAACCTGGTATCATTGCAATCCTACTACCTTATAAGTAGGTTTTCAGTCTTCGTATTTGAAAAATCTTGATTATTATTAGCATTAGTAAAGTCATTCATTAGGAACTTGAAAATTAAACAAATATAAAAAACGTTCAGATATTTCAATATTAATTTTTAGGTAAATGAAAAATAGTCAACTATTTGGGATCTACTCTTAACTTTTAATGAGAATATTATTAGACAAATATAACAAGTCAATTTACACTTTCATTAATAAATCAATCGTAATGAGGAACACACGCAAACGTTTGAGAAGTGATTATGATCTAGTTTCACCGATCAAGGATGAACCTAAAATTAAATCGAAATACTTTAAAAAAGAAGAAGATGGGTTGATAGTTACACTAGATAATGACAAAATAGAGGTTCCATATGAGGATAAAGTCGATATTGAGTGGGTTAAAACTTTGAAGAATGGGGAATATTTCAAGTATTTAGATGACAAAACTGGAGAAAAACCTCATCAATGGAGGCAACCCTTAGATCTTTCTATTTTTAAGAATACTCCAAAGCATCTGCTGCCTGATAATTTTATTTCAACGTATTCGAAGATCCGGCTAATCAGATCTATGATTAGAACTCCAGTCGATACAATGGGATGTGCCACATTGCCACTGACTGTCGGTGTTAAAGTTGGTATTAAAAAGTCTCAAATCATTCCTAAAAATTATAGATTACAAACTTTACTTGGTGTCATGTTATCTGCTCAGACTAAAGATGAAGTCACAGCACAAGCAATACATAACATTATGGAATATTGCATAGACGAGTTGAAATCGGAGGAGGGTTTGAATTTGGATTCATTATTGGAAATAGATAATAAAACTTTGGATGATATGATTTATTCTGTTGGGTTCCATAATAGAAAAACTAAGTTTATAAAAGAAACTGCTAAATTACTTAAAGAAAAGTATAATTCTGATATACCTTCTAATATAAAAGATTTATTAGCTCTACCTGGTGTGGGACCTAAAATGGGATATTTAGTAATGCAAAAAGCATGGGGCAAAATTGATGGTATTTGTGTGGATGTTCATGTACATAGATTTGCTAAATTATTCAAATGGGTAGATCCTAAAAAGTGTACAACTCCAGAACATACAAGAAAAGCACTGGAAAAATGGTTACCTCATGAGCTTTGGTATGAGATAAATTCCGTTTTAGTGGGATTTGGACAAGTAATATCAGAACCAAGTTTTAAGAGATTCAGATTGAATAGTAACAAAATGATTAATTCTAAGATCAGCAAAAATGAAGAAGATACTCAAATAACAGGGCTAGAAGATTGGAGCTTAGAATTCACAAAAAGTAGAGGTGATTGTTCAGAATGGTTGAATTATGTTAATAATATAAATATCAAAGAAAATATTATCAAAAACGAAGATGGCTTGGAAAATATTTTGAAGACAGAGTATGCTACCTCCATTGTAGAGAAAAACGATGTATTTCAACTTAAGAGTGAATCTGAAACTTATAAAATTGAGGAACCTATTTTGAAGAAAGAAACTATTAAAGTCAAAATAGAAAACTAATTTTTCCCTAAATAATTTATGACCAATTGGTGCAAATCGTATTTATATATGTATGCATAGTTGGGTGTCTTTTCAGTTATCAATTATAGATTAAAATTTAAATAACTAGAATTAAAAATTATATGACATTAATAAAGTTATGCTTCGTAAAATAAAGTATATATTACTGAAAAATTAACCATGAGTTTAATGAATGGATTGGATTATTGTAATATGCTTTGAGATTTCTCTAAACTTTGCGACGCAAAATACTTCACATCAATATCCTCATCTTCATTTAAGTTCTTTAGTGCAGGAATTATTGTGTTCTTAATAGTATCTTGGTAAGTGTTTAGATCTTTGCTAAATGATTCCGCTACTGCAGCATATGACTTTGCAATATTAAATCTAATATTTGGTACTGAATCATTTGCTAAATGATTGATAAACGGTAAAATATCCTCTGCAGTAATTTTTTGAGACACAACAGGAATTAGTGTAGTTAAAGCAGATAGCAAAGTAAATCTATATACAAAGTTTTCTAATAATTGTGTATCAAATTTTAATAATTTAGAAATAATTTCTTCTTGACACCATTTATCCCCAAATATTTCTGTTAAACGTTTTATATTATTAATAGCAGCATTTCTGATCGAATATACGGTATCCCATAACCAAGAGAGGCATAATTCACGTAATTGTTTATCGAAAAATTCTTCGCCTAATTGTTCTGCTAAAATCGGTATGTATTTAATTATCGCAAGTCTAACCCTCCAATTCATATCGTTTGCTAATTCTGTAATGGCAGGTAGTAATGATTCTGATAATAGTTGAACACCTACGACATCATATACTGCTTTTAAATTACCAATTATATTAAGACGCACCTCTGGGAACTCATCCTTTAGCATATCTAACAATACTGGAATTAAATTATCAGTGGTCTGTTGTCGGTCCAAAACATCTGCAATATTTGTAATAGTTAATGCTAAAGAGGCTCTAGTAGCTTCGTTATCATCCATGCTTAAGCTTCTAATAATTGGAAATATCTTTTCCAATACAACTGTTGGATTGTTTAATAAACTCACGAAACCAGGTAATTGTTTAGCAATTGCTTTCCTTATATCAGCCTCATTATCTTCGCATAGACCAATAAAAGGTTCAACTAAAGAATTTATATATGCTTCATCATTTGAGAATTGACTAGCAACTTCTTCAAATTTATCGGCAATCATGTAACGAACTCTCCAAGATTCATCAGTTATTAACTTTTTAGTAGATTCTAATAGATCATTTGCATTAGAATAATCCTTATTTTTGTTAAAATATTTTAAAATCGAAATTAAACAATCAACTGCTAAAAATTTAACGGAATCTTGGTCATCATCCATAATCTTTTGAAACATTGTAGAAATGGATTTCCAATCTTCAGGTGTTGGCAAGGATTGATTTTGAGCAAACAAATCTATTATACTTGGTAAATTTTTGCTTGCAGACCTTCTAACCATTGGTGTTTCATCTTCTATTAATTGCAAATACATCGACAGCATATTCGATCTTATAGAATCGTCCTTTATTCTGACTAAAACGGATTTAAAAAGACCACATGCCGATACTTTGGCTGAAAACCAATCAGCAGTACTTAAATTTTGTATCAATGGAATAAAAGCATTAAATAGTTGCTCTTCGGATAGCTCCTGAGCAATATTGTTCAATGACATAACAGCCTTCTCTCTTACAACAGTATCTTCAGCAGAAGCTAATACCTCTAAAGGTTGAATAAGAATAGTCAAATGTTCAGGACCTCCAACATATTGTGTGAATTTCCCTAATTGGTCAGCTAAGATGGCAAAAACTTCATCTTCATCATCCTGTGCAACTTCTAACAAAAATGGAATTAATTCATCTCTACATCTTTCGGGACCTAAAGCTTCGGCTACAGTGTCAATCCTCTGCATTGCTTCAACTCTATTGATAACATCGACATGTTTCAATTCATCCATTAAGAGTGCAAGTGGATAAATATCATCTTCTGGTGAAATCTCAGAACCCATTGTTTTCTAAATTAATAGCAATATACAATAACAAATTCCCACTGTTATATTTAAGGCTAATGTTAAAATCTATGATAATTATTATCTTCAAACAAAATAATAAAAATTAAAAAGATTCTTGTCACCTTTAAAAATAAAATTATCTTAGTAACAGTATATAACAATATATCACGACGACTATTTCTTCTCTACAATATTATTAATTGTACTTGGAAACCTGTACTCTTGACGCTATCAATTATGAATATAGCACTATGTATAAAATTCAACTGACTATACTGAAAAGGTTATCTTGGGGTCCTTCTTTCATTTAAATAAATATATAATTTAACTATTTAAATTTTTTTGAATTCTATTTTGTTGTTGTGTTTTCTCGTCGGATTAAGTTTACTATAAATTTATTTTAAAAGACTGATGAACCCGAGAATCCAATTGAATCATGTGACTCCTATTGCAGTAAATGTATTAATTTACATCAAAGGTGTCGTTAATTGTACTGTCAGACTTTGCATTATCTGGCACATCTAAAATATATGTGGGTGTATACATGTCATTAATGAAAGTGGTTATTGAGGAACTTTCTGTTGGTGTTTTTTTTTATTTTACGTTTGGGTTAGGTTGTTTTCGTATCTGTGGGTTCATTTATAACCATTCAGCACTTTGGGAAACTAGAAGTAAAAACAAATACTGTTTTTTTATTAACAAATCTATAAACTATTCTTATCAAGTAAAGTTTATAATAAAACTTCCAATATTCATGTAGGAATGAGTGATCATTTATATTTAGGGATTTTTATTTATTATAATAACTCTTTGAGTTTTATAGAATGTATAAAATGTTTATTATTTGGGATGCATCTAGCGTGAATATATGGGACCCTTAAAAATGCTTCATATCAATCCCTCTAATTCTTATTATAGTTTCAACCATTTATCATTAACAATCTCATCAATGGTTGGACGCTTATTTGGATTCTTGGTTAATATCCTTTTAATTAAATCAATACAATCTTGACTTGCATCGCTTGTGTTATTAATTTTTAGTTCAGCTTCAAGAATCTCATCAATGTTATAGAAGGGATTCTCTTTAAACATTATAGTATATAATAAAATACCAATCGCCCAAATATCTTGTGGTTTACCAAGATACGGTTCACCACTTAGCACTTCTGGAGCAGCATAATCTATGGTACCAACAAAAACATCAAATGGACCACTGTTGACATAGGCTGCTGAACCAAAATCAATTAGCTTAACAAAACCTTTGGCATCAACAATAACATTTTCGTCCTTAACATCTCTATGAACTATATTAGAGTCATGCAAGTGCTTTATACCAAGCACAACTTGAATGAAAATCAATCTTGCCTCCGATTCGGTCATGTTTGATTTGAATTCAATTAAATCAAACAAATCAATACACCCAGTTTCACCATGCAAGGGAGTTTCAATGTAATAATAATCATCATCTTCAAAAAAATCTAGAAGTTGCATGATATTTTCATGAGGACTTTTATTCAATGTTGTCATTATTTGGATTTCTGAAGGAATTGTACCCAACTGTCTATCTCTAACCCAGGTATCTACCAAAATTCTTTCTTTGAATATCATTTTGATAACAACAATATACCGTTTCTTTTTATGAAGGCATAAGTTAACTTTGCCATATGCACCTTCGCCCATCTTCTGTAAAATAACAAAATCTGAAAACTTTTTCGTACGTTTTTGAGAACCAATTTGATTCTCTGGAACATGTAAAAATGTAGTCTTCAATTCAGATGGTGAATTCTTTAAAGAACTGATATTAGAATTAAGATCGGGGAAGGATCCACCGCTACTGATTTCTTTGGAAGGTACACGAGCAGACAATTGCAGAGATGAAGCTGATTTAGAACTGATGGGTGAGGTTGCCATGCTTTTAATTAGACCTTCATCAACAGTAAATCTACCTGAGTTGATAAATTGAGATTTATCTTTTACGTAGACATTTGCAAGTTCCAGTTTATTTCTTAATTCGCTATCATTAAAAATATTTTCATTGTCATTAGTTTCAACATCTCCTTTTGAGTCTGTGTGTTTCTTATTATTAGACGTTTTCGGTGATAATACATTTGAGGAAGAACGTACCGATTCCGGCGTGCGTGGAACGTGTAAATTGAGGGAAGAATGTGATTGAGAACTGTTAGAATTGGGAGCAGTTCCTTGTGACGTAATAGTTTCTCCTGACATATGCTTATTATCAAGAGATAACTTAGAAAGCGCAGACAGATCTTTAATGTTTATTTTAAGGGTTGATTTTTTCGAAGAAGATGCCGAACTACTGTTACTGCTTATGAAAGCCAATTCGCTTTCGTTTAACATTTGTAGTTGCGAAGGATTAGAATTATAGTCTTCGAATACAACATCTCTTGAATGGGTTATCCAAACAAATGCAACAGATGGATCGACAACACGAAGTTGAAAATCTATCTTTATCGAACATCCATCTCTGTGAAGACCATCTATACCAACCGATGTGTAAAATGCATCCCGATCACCATCCATTTCAGCTTGGATTTTTCTAAAGAAATGCTCGGTTAGTACTAAACCTTTATTCCTGCAATTGGTAATATCCAAAGCTGAGTACTTCTGGGCTACGTATGAGATAATCTTCGAAAATAATGGAATAATTGTGTCAATATGCTCTCCAGCTAATTCACTAAAATGTAAACCAAACATGTTTTTGGCTATAGATCTGTTAAAAGTTATGAGTTGCAAAGTATGTGTATCGATGATGAAGAGACCAGCTTCATATGGCAAACTATGAACTTTTAACTTTAATTCTTTCTCTAACATGATTGCCGAAACAGCACATGGGATGTTATATGACAAATGGTTAATTGTGAAGTATCTTCTTCTATTTATATGATTTGCGACCCTTTCTTGAACAGAATATAGTTTATCTTCCTTTTCAAATATTTTTCCCTGCATAACATCTTTGATTAGTTTCGAAAGAGAAAGACTAATATCAGATACATCGTGCATTTCATTGGCAAATTTCACAGACTTTTTCTTCGTTGGAATTGGAGCAATATCAATGTTCTCATTTTCTTTATTAGAAGAAAAATCATGATTTTCAAAGTCATTATCAGTATTTGTATGTGAAGGTAACAAAGCTAAAGATAATTCTTTTTCCATTGAAAGGCTACTCAATTTTAAGTCATCACCAGGGCTTTGTTTTTGTTTGAATAAAGCATCATTGCTAACGATATCTTCTATCGAAAAATCATTCAAGTTAAGTTTTAAGTCCATGTAATCACATGGAACCTTCTCAAAAACACAGACTAATAAATTGTTTTTTCTTTTCGCCCAAATTGATGCCCATATTAAGTTATTTTTTCCGGATCCTGACTTTTGACTACCACCCGGTTGAACAATAGCTACAATTTCACCTGTGAAAACGATATCTCTCCCTTCAGTTCCTAATATTTTATTGCAAACGAAATCTCTATTATCCGGATGAATCAAATCCAATAAAGATAATGCTTTGATGGCATTCCTAGATATACCAAATGATAAACATGATAAATCGTTAGCTGCCCTAAACTGCCACGGATATTGTTCAGAACATGTGAAAATCGCATGAGGTGCAGAGTTTTTAATCGAGGTGAATGTATGCAATAAACGGCCATAATCTTGTTGTGGTCTGAATTCAGTAAACGATTCGTTATCTTCGCTGGGAATCGCATTTCCATTATTTTTATTTCCCAAAAATTCATTCATTTCTGTTTTCAATTCAGCCTCATCATCGATTGACCGTTCATCCGCCAATAATTCAAAAAATGGCTCGGCTAAACTATCCAATAACGTCTTTGTGACTGTAGTGGAGCCTGAATTTTTGACATCGCCAATGTTTAATTTATTGATATTCAACAAGGACATGTTATGTAAAGCTGATGCTTTAGCAGACAAATTGTTTTCCAAGGTTTCATTCAATAAGTCTAATAATTGAACCAAATCGGATATACGCGATGTTACAATCTCTGCAGATTGACTCGCCGTTGAATTATTATAAAATATGTTTTCTTTTTTTGATTCCACTCCCTTTCTGTGTTTTGTAGAGATAGAAATTGCAGTGAAGTTCAAATTATCTTCGTCAGATTCAGAGTTTATTTCACTTTCAGCACTTTCATCTCCACTATTATTATTATTATAACTAGTTTCATGTTCCGAAATGTTTGAAAGTTTATGCATTGTCATTTTATTAATCGAATGACTATTTGATGTTTTTATTTTTCCATAGGCGCCATTAAGTGAACTACTGTGTCCACTAGGTAAATGCATTAAAGATGTTGCTCTTGGCATGGATGCAATGTTAGTGTCTGATACGGTTGGAGTATTCATGATCGTAGCAGTTGCACTTTTCGTAACAAATGCTTGCAATGTTGCTGAATGTGTTGTGTGCTTATTTAATTGTAAACTATCTCTTCTATTATTTTTAGCGTACACTCCATCTGCGCTGTCATAACTGGTATTATTATCTCTATTGTGTTGCGATGAATTGTAGCTTTCAAGATGACTTAAGAAATCTTTATCATGTTTAATGAATTGGCTTAAATGTCTTGAATGATTTGTCTCTGCATCGTCACCATTTGCGGAATTACTTCCAGAGGGATCCTTCAACATATCAGGGTTACCTATTAAAATTTCCAACGATCTTTTCAAAATTTTCAGCCTGACAGCTAATGAATTTGGCGATAAGGGATTATATGAATACACATGGGTAGATTCATTAGGGAGATTCATCAGCTCCTGCATATCGATGTCCGTCGAGCAGGAGTTTAGAGAATGGAGTGAATTCGAACGTTCTTGTAAATTTGCTGCATTAGGAGGACTGAGATCTTCTATAACTTGTTTCTCTGAAACATTAAATTGTGACTGAGCTTGATTAGTAGGGTTTCCCTCATTTAGAATAGAATGTTTTTCTCTCAGAGTCTGAAAAGAATTCCTCGAAGTATCAGAACCACCTATGTAAGGCATTTGATAGAACAAAATAAAACCAATCTAAAGCAAATATAAAGCTGTATCCAAAGAAGCAACTAGAATAAAGTAATGATGTGGTACTAAAAACGTATTAAAACTGGTATACCGAAGTCTTCAGGCACACTAGGAATTAATATAGTTTAGATTACCTTCAATAGATCGAGATCAGTGTTTTTTGATATCCCGTTGTAATGAGTGTCAAGACAATATATCACTAGCGTGTATATATTGGTACATATACATAGATATATATCTACATAAGCGTAGTTCATACAATTTAGTTTCATCTCTATATGTTGTTGCTATATATTATATTTTCAGGTAGTTTGTTAAATTGCAAAGTCAAAAATTTAAGTTGCAGAACCGAAGAATGATGCTTGTGGGAAATACCCCATATTCCATAAGAAACGCACGCACAAAGCTCATTATTCCTTGAAAAATTAGGAGATGACCATCAATCAATTACACAAATGGACTAATCTCGGAGTGGAAGGGAGCAAAACAGAAACTGGAAAATTGGGAAGAACGGAACGGGGTTACCCGGCGAGAAAAGCTGCAATCGATGCCTGAAGCAGAAAACCGTCACGTGCTGTACACGTGAATACTTTAGTTGCTATTTTATCACGTGGTTGCACGTGACGGGTATTGTTCCCGTGACAGGAAAATGTTACTGGGTAGGGGGAGGGTGTGTGACACAAAATCAAACATAATTTTATTCTTAGTGACATAAATATCACTAAGAATAAAATACAACAATCGTACATCAGACCATAGAGTTTACAACTCTCACAGGGCCTGAATATATAAACTAAGGTCTTCTTTCCAAATAAAGGAATGTAACTCTCTTATAGTACTTCTACTGTTTAGACTTTTACTCACAAGAAAAGAATAAACGGTATTTGTCTTGGCATTGAGTACTCCCAGAAATACAAGTACTATTGACATCTAATTGAATACTATCTCTTTCGTTAGTCAGATAAAAAACACACAAGGAAAATGAGTTTGGGTGGATCATGCATTCTTTCTGCCATTGGTGGTATGGTTTACAAGTTCGATAGAAATCAGGTCTATGAACGTTTACCAGCGTCACAAGATATTCATTTAAAATATTTTAAATTAGATAACTCGAACGATTCTAAAACTACGAAACAATTGAATCAAACAACCGCTACCAATAAAGGGATCTATAACTCTAAATTCATTAAATTCAAAAATCAAGTTCCAGTCATATTCATTAATTTTTTCAAAGACTTTTTTGAATCAAGATCATTTATATTACCAATTAATGGGATTAAAGAATTATTTAATAATTTTAAAGTTTATATGGTGCCAACTCTATTAACTTTTATCATATATTTTTTAATGTATTTACTGGTGTCTATGGCATATTTTGCCACTATCACACCAGTATATACAAGTTTACTGTTATTCTTAGGTCCACTAGGTTTAATCATTTCATTAATTCATACCGTTTTGCAAACAAATCAATTAACAATGATGTTCATGAGATTAAGCCATTTCCAAAATTTTGTTGTGAAAAAATATATTAATCAAAATGACTTGCAGGAGCTTATTAAAAATAAACCCAAACCAATAAAATACTATATATCACCAAGAACAAAATATTTTTGGGTATATTATTTACCAAAAAAGTTAGTAAAATATGTTTTGGGTTTATTGGTATTCAATATGCTCTTTGCCATTAGCTTTGCACCAATTATTGGTCCATTCCTTTTCCATTTTTTAATAGCACCTGTTATTACAAGAATTTATGTTTCGAAATTCTTTAGGTTAAGAGGGATAAGTAACGTAGAGAGAAATCAAAACTTCTATTTACATTTAGGAAGATATACAATTATTGGTTTATTTGCAGGATTATTAGAAAATATTCCAATTTTATCTGGATTTTTTTTAACTTCAAACACAATCGCCGTTACAATGTGGGGAATTGATGAAATTTCAAAATTCGAATAATCAATAAAATTTATAAACATACTAGCATTATTTACCAACAGTTATCATTAATTACTTAGCTTTTTCCATTTCAATTTAAAAATTATCCCCACTATTAGATATTGATTTAAAATTCAAATAAATTAATAATATATTTCCTTTATTTCTTAAATGAGTGCACATATAAATATATATTAATATTTACAAAACTTAGTATAAAACAACACTATCAACGCAACCAAACCCAGCGGCAACACCACCTTCATTAGAAGAGTTAAATTTGGATCTTAATAACCAACCACTATACTCATTATATAATATATCATCATCATTGAACAACACACATCCAAATATACCTAATTCACTAATAATGCTTTCTCTAAAATATTCACCTCCACGAACTAAAACATTTTGAGTAGTTGGCTCAGGTTGAATCAATTCCATCAAAATATAAGCATTCCAATCATTTTTATCTAATTTTTGTAAAAAAACTGGGATATCTTCTTTGTAGATATTATTACCACCTCCTTCCCTTTGTGGCTTTAAAACATAGTTGTTTGGAGATTCAAATGCAAGTTTTTGTCCTTGTTTCCCCAAATTAGAGTCATCTAAAGGATAAATTTTAACAAATGTAGAGTGCAAATCTTCAAGAGAGTCCTTGTCTTCGATGTAGTCTTTTAAAATATCTTTATCAGTTAAAAGTTGTTGAATTTTCTTAGTTCCTGACAATTGAGTCAATAAATCAGGTGCTTTAATGGCATAACTGTTTTCAAGATATAATCTAGTATCCCAGTCATCCTCACTAGCAAAATCAGATGGTGAATAACATGATCTAAAGTATATAACACCAATTTCTTCACCGGTAGCTTTCACAAACAATCTATTACTCTCTAAATCCATATAGGTAGAATTTTTAACTTCATCTAATATTAATCTTCTTGATTTAATGCCATAATTCGTTAGTAAATTATATTCTAATAGTCTTTGATCAAATGCATTTCTTTCCTTTTTCTGAACAATAAAGACAACAATTGGGTTTTCCTTTAGAGAGTCATAATGCTTAATTGCTGTAGCCAACCCTTCAGTTAACTTTTGTGATGAATCAGAAATTGGGATATTATCATAGAACTTTAATCCATTATTTAAGGAATATTTACCCGAATCATTTAGATATTCATGCAATTGACTGACCTTATAAGACAATCCACCAAATGATACAGAAACAGTGTTGAATTCAACTTGTTTAATTGCATTGCGTTCTTTATCAATTAAATAATCAGATCTAAAGACACCTAATCTTAGCTTTTGCTTAATTCCTTTCCCCTCAGCTTTCAGATAGGTTTTCCACAACCTCCCTGTAAATTCAACATCAAATTTAGATAGCTTTTTAGATTCCTCACGTAACCAATTACTTTTATCTTGAGCTATCTTAGCATATAATTCGTTGTATGATTTTTGAACATTGACTGCATGTTCAAAACTTTCCCTTGGTAAAGGCGTTGGAAATACAGTAGTGGGAGCAGTTGATGCCCCTTCTTCTTTAAAATTTGGTGGGTACATGACTAGTCCATTTGCTAAAGACCACTGATGCATTTCTGGAATAACATGGTTAACCAATTCCTCATCAGTTAATTTTGGAAAAGAAGGATATTTTCCTGACATTTTCTTAGATCGTTCTTCAATTGATTTAACTTAAAAGTTAAATTGAATAAGTAATTAAAGTCCTGTTTGAACTGAGTCTTATAATATAATATTTAAGTGTCATTTAAGACTCAATTGATTAACTTTAGATGCAGATAAACATATCAAACTGCTTTCCTTGTAATCGGTTATTAACCTTTTTTAGTTTCACCATCAGTTATTAGTAATATTTTGTACCATATCTCGCTTCAAAGAAAAGAAGTCGCTGAATTTGACATCAAGTAAAAACCTTTAAATTGGACCTTGTCGAGGGATTTCAAAACAGTGGCTTCATTATTTGCATTGAAGCATGACCTGTGGAACATAGAGCAACTTAAAGTACTCTCTAACGTAGTGTAATATTATATTATATATACAAATGTATTTATTAATTTTCTATAAAGAAATGCTTTTAATTTGGTCTGTGTTTATTTGTTTCAGAAATTATACGATAGAAATCGTGTTACAGAAAGAAGTGATAGATGCTGGTTATTTTCCTTCTTCTGTGCTCTCTTCAAAGATAATATCTTCCAGCATGTCATTTACTTTAGATTCTAATGCATCTTCTGATTTTTTATCGTCTTCACTAATATGACTATCTAAATCTAATTTGTTATTTGCTAGCTGCAATATTTTTTCTTCAATGGATTTTTGAGTAATTAAGGTTGTAATCTGCACTTCCTTAGTTTGACCAACTCTATGAGCTCTATCAGAGGCTTGTCTATCGTCATGTGGATTGAAACTTTGGTCGAATATAATTACATTGTTAGCGCACACTAAATTGATACCAAACCCACCAGCTTTGGTTGATAATATAAACACTGGAATAGTGTCATCTTCATAGAACTTGTCAATTAATGACTGACGATCGTTAACTTGCGTCGAACCATCTAATCTTAGAAATTTGTATTTTAAGGTTGATAATACATTCTCTAAAATATCTAGTACCTGGGTAAACAATGAAAAAATTAAAACCTTTTCTTTCTTATCTATAATAATTGTCTTTAGTAGTTCGCATAATTTTTCAACTTTACCTGAATTCATCCATTCATCATTTTTCAATTGATATTGTGACAAACTTTTTGGAAAGTTAGTACATAAACGGTGAAGTTCATAATCGGTCATATAACTCATATCTTCTTTAATATATTCAATATTACCATTTTCAGCATATTCAGGTTCTCTTAAGATTGCTTTACTCATTTTAGAAATCGTTGCATCGTCATAGATATGTCTGAATAATAAAGGATGGATAGAAGCCTTTCTCAAAGACATTATTAAATTTTTTGAACTTGAATCTTTAATTGCTTTCCTTGCTTTAGCATCCGTTGGCAACATTCCATCTCTGATAAGCTTTTTATGATCCTTTACCATTTGTATTTCTTTATCATAAATCTCACGTTGGGAACTTGCCATATCACAATAAACAATATGTTTATGCTTTGCTGGTAAATGTTTCAAGACTTGGTCTTTACGTCTTCTCAAAATAAAGGGTCTCATCATTGTCTTTGCTCTATTAATTGCTTCCTGTGCCAACAATGGATTGTAATCTTTACTAGCTGTGGTGGTCTTTGCTCTTTGTTTAAAGATAGAGGCCAGTGATTCCTTTTTAGATTCAAAAATAGATGGCATAATGAATTCCAATAACGACATCAATTCTTTTAGATTATTTTGTAATGGAGTACCTGTTAATAATAATCTAAAATTACAGTCTATTCTCATCAGTTTATTAAATCTTTCTGACGATGAATTTTTTAACATATGCCCTTCATCATATACAATTGCATTGAAGTTACAGTTTCTTAAAAATGATACATCTTGTTTGTTACCTGCTGCAAGATTATAGGTACTAACTATAACATCATACTGCCCTACATTTTCTTCTAATATATCACGTAGGTCCGCTCTTTCTGCCTGAGTACCATAATAAGGTTCAATCTTAAGTTCAGGACAAAATTTTTGGAATTCTCTGAGCCAATTCTCTAAGGTTGATGATGGAACCACTACTAGGTGAGGTCCTGGCTCGTTTATTTGTTTCAAATATGCCATGAAACTGATAACTTGACAAGTTTTACCAAGACCCATATCATCAGCAAGGATACATGACATTTTGTTATGATACATTAAGTTTAGCCAATTAATGCCTGCCTGCTGATAATCTTTTAAAGTAATATCTTCAGCCAATAATTTTGGTTTACCCATAAAAAATTTAATTAATTTTCTGGCCTTTATTTTGTTACTTGTACGAGTAACTCTTGTTTTGGAATCAATTGCAAAATCTTCATCATCATCTGCACCTTCATCGTCATCAGCTTCCTCTACACCTATATCAAAATCCTCTTCCTCGTCTTCACTGTCTAAACGTTTAATTCTTCTTGCTGTCTTCTTAGCCAATAAATTTGCGGTAGAAGAACTTGGAGTTGGAGTTGGGGTTGGAGTACCTGAAACTTCTGAATCATCAAATTCTTCAACAACCGCTTTATTTTGGTCATCAGTATCTAAAGAAGTGATATCCAATTCACCATTTTCTGAAGGTTTTTCCAGATCAACACCCCATTTTTTAATTTGAGAAGCTATCAAAGTACCATACGATGAACATTGTTTAATAAGAGAATCAATCGCATTATAACCTTTTATAGATTGGAATAATTTATCAACAAGTTTTTCACCTTCAGGTAGTTTAGGTTTACGAGATTTCCTTTTGTTTTCTTTCTGAGATTCTAATTTCTCTTTTTCTTTCTCTGTAATAAATTCCATGGCTGAAAATTGTGCAATGGATTTGAAAGTTCTGCTTTCAATAATCAATTTGGCTTTTTCAATAGGTATATCAGCTAAATCGGCAATGTCATTTGCTTCTGCTGTATTAATGAATTTCAGTATTTGAGCATCAATATTTTCTTCAGTTACTTGCTCTTCATAATTATCATTTTCTGAATCTAAATCTGTCAAGCCATCATCAATGACATCATGTTCTTCCTCATCTTCCATTAGTTGTTTAACAGATTTTTTTTTCATTATCTTTTCCTTAGCTTGATCAAGATGAGTGTTAGTTTTTTGTACTTTTGTACTTTGCATATCAGCATATTTAACTAATCTTCTCTTTTTCTTTGCCACTGGAGGATCTGAGTTTTCTGATGATTCATTCTCAGATAAAAGATCAGTTAACTCTGATTCGTTGACATGCTTCTTGTTTAATACATTCGAATAACGATCGAAAATTGAAGCTTTCTGTTTAACCAAAGTAATCTTTGAAGAGTCCTCTGCTGTAGTTGATAGTCTATTGACCTTTTTAGGAGAACTAGCAGACCAGGAAGTTCTTTGGCTTCTAATTTTATTCAACCTTTCCCTAGATAGAGCTAAATTGAATGAATTTGATTTGAATACAGCCTGAATTAAAGTTGCTGAAAAATCGGAAAATTCCTCTGATAGAATTGTCAGATTTGCTCTAAAGTCATCCCCGTCTTTTGAAGGAGATACTACATTTTGTGAATTTCCACCTTTGAAAGAAAACTTTTCTCTCAAAGAATTAGCGTTATCCATTTTGAAATCGGATTCTTTCTTCAATGGTGATGACGATGGGATGTTGTACCTTGATGGAGAAGATGATTCTGGTACTTGGATATCGTCATTCATGTTTAAAAGTATCTTATTTTTAAGTTCTTTTCATAAATGATTATTACGTTTAGGGTGTCAAAATTACTCTTATTTCATATGAGGTTAGCTTGTTTTAAACTTACTTTAAATGCAATAAACAGTTTTACATTACTTTCAGGTCATCTCAGAGTGAAATCAAAATTCTTTGCAGGACCAGCAAATAATTTTACGCGACTGACATTAAAATTTTAGACACGAAAAAGAAACGCGCGTAGCAACATTTCAGTTGGTCTTCTCTTAAGTAGTAGAGCTTAAAAAAGATCAATAAAAGTCCATGAAATTTAACATGAAATTAGAAATCGATTCATATAAAAAAAGGGTACGATAATATTTAGAATGGGTCCATTCTATAACATGCTCGGCAATTGTTAGCTAAATGCACGATATCCGTATACAGAGTAGATATCATATTTGACACTTAGAATTCCATAATTATTAAAATGCCAAGAGTTATATGTTTAGGATCAAAACGGTTCCGGTCAACTTAGGCCTTCCTCATCAAGAAGATTTGATAGTGCCAAGTTTAACTTTAGAGACACAAAAGTCAATTAAAAAAATAGCATGTGGGGGAAATCACACAATTATTCTGTGTGAGAATGAAATACTTGGTTGTGGAGAAACCAGTGCTGGTCAACTAGGAGATGATGTTTCGACTAATTTGGGGTGGAAAGTGTTGTTTCCAACGAGATCCATCATTGACGTAGCCTGTGGATGGGAGTTCACTGTAGTAATCGACTTTAATAACCAAGTACTCTCTTGCGGGACTGGTGGAAAAGGAGAGCTGGGTTTAGGAGCTGATGTCACACAATCAGATTCTCTACAATCAGTGTTCAAAATCCCTGACGGATATCAAGGGAAACTATTTTCATCTTTACAGAACTGCATCCTTGTAATGACAAATAAAACTACTAAACATTGCCAAATATTTGGATGGGGCAGCAACACAAAAGAACAGCTATTCAAACCTAAAAATAGGAAGGTGGCATCTCCCACACTCATATATGAAAGTCAAAATACTACGATTGACTATGTAAGCATGGGAAAAGATTTTATACTTCTAATCAATGATCACAATGAGGTAATCGAAGCCCGAGGAAATTTACCAGCCGGATTTACGATCTCAGATTGGGTCTCCAAACAACTAAGCCACGTCGCTTGCATGTGGACGTCTATCCATATCCAATTAGAGGACAAAATCCATTCATTCGGGAATAATAGGTACGGACAATTGCTCAACAAACAAATCCCGAACATTAAGAACTTTTCCACCGGAAGTGAGCATGGCATCATGTCCTTAAACAACCCCAGCACCATCAGTTGCTGGGGTTGGGGAGAACACGGTAACTGTGGACCTCTCAACTCACCGACACGCCTCGAAAACCTGTCACCACACCCTATCACCACACCGCCTAATGCAAACAGCATCAATGACTATTCGAACACCATAAGCCCACCAAATACGATCCTACATCTAGATAATAAAAACACTCACCAAGTCCTGCTGCAAGGCGGCTACGCAACTTCCTGGATTGTCATCTATACCAGCAAACAAACCCCACCGCCAATTTCACCATAAACACTTGCAACAGCCATTTGTACAATGTGCGCCAACATCCTAGACCATCTGCGATTGATTGTATTCTGTCCTTATGTCAAGATATACAAATACCTATAGATATATAAATAAGTATATAATTTAACCGCCGTCATTTTATATTACTGGCTATCTTTTTTGGAGACAAACTTTGTTTTTGTGTCATCTTATTTCCTTCTCTCTTTTCCGGGTTCTTTTTCTCCATTTGAGCAACATCATTTTCGACGGCAGCAGACCCACGGCAATCTCCCGCTCCGTCCCAGTCTACTGCCTTTTTTTTTTTCACCCTGCCCTGATGGCGTTCGTTACAAGTGATTCCGAGGTTTTCGCTTAACTTGAAAATTTTATTCTCTTGTGGGGGGGTTTCTACTCTGAGTTTCTCTTGAAATAGTTTCACTTTCTATTGTTTACAGTGGTAAAAGAGGGAAACTTTGCAGATAATAGCCATTAACTAACTATATTATAATTGTAAATTGTAAATTATGTATATTTTGAATAGCCAATAGATTATATATATGATCTATATTAGCTCGTTGGTACTCGTTTGTTCTAGTGGAGCAAAAGGAACTTCAGCAAGGCTAGAGTAAAAAAATTTTATTCGTTAAGAGTAACATATTAAGGGATTTCTATAGGCTTACAGATCTAGGTTTCCATTGAACTATCCACGAGACGCATCCTTTATAGTCATTTTATCATTCATAACATTTTGTTTGTTGGGTAACTCTTATATATCTGTCTATTGCTAACACTTTAAGAAAGAGATAGAAAAAATAACAGGCAAAAAAAACAAATTAACAGAAACGATATATACAAGGATAGGTATATGTTTGCGTTTTATCACTAGAAGAACAACTAATAGAAACAATATACACATATACAAGAATTCATAAAGCGCTTAAATGAATAATCCAACGTTGTTAGGAGGTCCTGGTAATATAGTCGACCCGACCGGTCAAAAACCTGGCACGCCTTTGAACCATCAACAACAATTGCATACTCCTCCAGGAATGATGAATAATGAAAATACATTACATTTATTATCTCAATTACATAATGCTGGGAATCCAAATCCGCAACAGTTGAATGCCAATGATATTTTGAATGTGAATTTAAATATGCACAACAATAATGCTAATGCAAACACAAACGTCAATAATTTACCAAATAATATAAATATGAGAATGAATATGGGTAATGGAATGAACATGAATATGAACATGAATATGAACATGAACATGAATATGAACATGAATATGAATATGAACATGAATATGAACAATGTCGTCCCAGATGGTAATATTAACAATCCGTTGTTTCATCCTCATCTTGAAGATCCATCGTTATTAAACAATCCTATATGGAAGTTACAATTGCAACTGGTTTCTACCTCAATGCAAACTTTGGGCCAACCAAATGTTTATGCTAGACAAAATGCTATGAAGAAATATTTGGTCAACCAGCAGCAACAGCAACAGCAACAGCAACAGCAACAGCAACAGCAACAGCAACAGCAACAGCAACAGCAACAGCAACAGCAACAGCAACAGCAACAGAAACAAGGCCAACAATCAAAACTTCATTCGCAATTGAATATGCCTCAGGATCAATTGTTGAACCCGATGCAGGATCAAAATTTAAATGTAAATAATCCACAAATGAACGAAGCGGCTATTTCGTTAGTAGACCGTACTAAAAAACTACTGATGGATATGGCATCCGATTCAAGTCACACAGCTAGTGATGGCTCTTTAGATAACACCAAACTACCCAATACAAACAACATTGGAGGTGGAAACAGTACAATTTCAACACCAACTACACCAACTAGAGAATTGAACCAAGTAGCAGGTACTCCAAATACCCACGCAGCTGTACTACTACAGCACAAGAAATTATCACAATATAACATTGATGAAGATGATGAGGCCGAGCAACAACAAAAACGATCAATGAATTCCACTTCAAGTTCCAATATAAATGAGAATTCTTCAAAATATAATGATCAATTATGGCATGCAATCGATTTATCGAATTTACAATTATATTGTGTCACCAAGAATGTTTTCAAATACGAATTTTTGACAAGATTATATCTAAATGGTAATAATTTAACAACATTACCAAAAGAAATAAAGAAGTTGAACAACTTACGTGTATTAGACTTGTCCCATAACAAACTCACTGTGTTACCAAAAGAGCTAGGTTTTTGTTATCAATTAAAGTACTTGTACCTGTTCAATAATATGATCACTGACTTACCTTGGGAGTTTGGAAATTTGTTCAATTTACAATTCTTAGGTTGTGAAGGGAATCCATTAGATAGAAAACTTTTAAAAATTTTGGCAGAAAAGTCCGTTACAGGTTTAGTCTTTTATTTAAGAGATAACAGACCAGAAATTCCACTAAAGAAAGATAGAAAATTCATTACAATTAATGCCGATGAAGAACCACAAGAGGAATTCGACACCATGGCTTTATCCGATAGCCACATCAGTACTGAAATGTTAAAGAAGAGTTTCACAGTTTTATCATACAATACTTTATGTCAACACTATGCTACACCAAAGATGTATCGTTATACTCCTTCCTGGGTATTAAGTTGGGACACTAGACGTGAACAATTAAAAAATCAAATTTTAGGAATCCAAAGTGATGTCATTTGTCTACAAGAAGTTGAAGCACAGACATATGAAGATTTCTGGTTACCACTTTTACAGAAAAGAGGGTACTTAGGTATTTTCCACGCAAAGACGAGAGCAAAGACCATGCAAAGCAAAGATTCTAAGAAGGTCGATGGTTGTTGTATCTTTTATAAAGAAAGTGAGTTCAAGTTACAGCATCAGGAATCTGTAGACTTTAGTGGTGTTTGGATGAAACATAAAAAATTCCAGCGTACTGAAGATTATTTGAATAGAGCTATGAATAAAGATAACGTTGCATTATTTGTGAAATTGGAACATATCAATAGTGGCGAAAGCGTGTGGGTTGTGACAACTCATTTACATTGGGATCCTCAATTTAACGATGTGAAGACATTCCAAGTTGGTGTTTTATTAGATCATTTGGAGTCTTTACTAAAAGATTACAATAATGCTAGTTCAAAACAAGAAATAAGAAAATGTCCAGTAATTATCTGTGGTGATTTGAATTCTCATCTACAATCTGCAGTCTATGAACTATTAAGCACTGGTCATGTTAAAGTTCATGAAGACATTCAAGATAGATTTTACGGTTTCATGTCACAAAAAAACTTCTCACACAGTTTATCTCTACGATCCACTTACGATTGTATTGGTGAATTACCATTTACTAATTTCACCCCATCTTTCACAAGTGTTATCGATTATATCTGGTATTCTACACAAGCTTTGAGAGTTCGTGGTGTTTTAGGACCTATAGATGAAGAATATGTTTCCAAATTCATTGGCTTCCCTAACGATAAATTCCCAAGTGATCACATACCTCTATTAGCTAGATATGAATTCACTAAAGGTGGAGCTGCTAGTAGAAAAGTATAATTTCACTGCATTTTCAGTAGAAATGATTAATGATTTTATCATATCTATTTTTTATCCATATTTTAGGAGTCAATATTTCATTAAAGAAACTCAGTTGTAACGCAAGCATCCATTTTTATAAACAATAAGCACTTTTTGTACTATACCACTTACATCATGTTAAATAACAAAACAAGAATCATATATTATAATAAAAAAACATTACAAAATTAAATCATTCTTTATAATTTTAGTTAAACTTTAGAATCTCATCATGTAATGAATAATATATTAAATTTCACAGTTTTCATCACTGAATTACATACGCTTATAAAAATGAAATAAAGAAATGATGTCCTAGAAATGTCAAAAATAATGAATGATATTGATAAGATTAGAATTAAATTATATAAGAAAGCTAAGTTCCAATACTATGATCAACTATCATTCTCTGATAGAATCAGACAGTAAAAATTGAACTTATCTGAGTGTTGAAAAATTGACATTAAAGTTATGAATGATTATGAAATCAATCTAGCGATTCTACCTTTTCATAAGAGAATACAAAATCCGGTTTATCTTACTTTCATCTTTGTGGGTATAGGTTTATTATGGCCATGGAATACTATTTTAAGTGCATCGGACTATTATAAACACGATATATTCCATGACACAACTATTTGGGCTAAGATATTTACCAGTTCAATGATGACGGTCTCCACAGTGACCTCCTTATTATTCAATATATGGCTTACTGAGAGACAGTTTGGATATGCAAAACGTGTGGTTAACGGATTAGTTTGGGAAATTGTGGTATTCATTTTGATAATTTTAATTGCCATTATTCATTCTAACTTTCCCCTAGGCCTTAATTTCTTTGCTCTGTTAATGTTAGTGATGATATCTTCAACCGGAACTGCATTAACTCAAAATGGTATTTTAGCTATTGCTAATCATCGTGGTTCAGATATGACTCAGGCTGTTATGTTGGGACAAGCAATTGCAGGTGTATTACCTTCACTTGTTTTATTTCTGATTAGTTTGTTTAAAGACCCAGAGTCAAAAAGTTCATCCAATATAAATTTCTATTTATTCACAACAGTAATAATATCGTGGATTTGCATATGGTTGTTTAAATCAAATAAGTTGGAAGATTCTTTAAATTATGCTACTGATCCACAACCGAATGGTGAATACCAAGAATTAAGAGAAATTGAGAATGAAGTACTTGAAAAATATCAAATCCCATTCTCAGTGTTATATGAAAAATTAAAATATTTAGTTCTATCAATATTCACTACTTTTACAATCACTATGGTATTTGCTGTATTTGCTTCAAACACAAGTGCTCAAGGTTTACCATTATCCGATAATCAGTTTATCCCATTAGCTTTTTCAATTTGGAATATTGGGGATTTATGTGGTAGATTCATTGCAGAATTGCCGTACTTTTCAAAATCGTCATTCACACCTTACAAAACCCTTATATATTCATTACTAAGAATAGGACTAATCCCAATGTTCCTACCGTTCATCTTACCTGCCGACAATTTCAAAATAATAACAGATTTATTATATCTGTCATTACAATTTATGTTTGGTCTTACCAATGGCCACATAATTTCTATGTGTTTTATCAAAATCCCACAGAACCTTGAAAATAGTGCAGCAAAACAAGCTGCTGGAGGCTTTGCGAATACGTTTGTTGCCACTGGATTGACGACTGGAAGTATCCTAAGTTTTGTCTTTGTCTACATAATCAATCAACTAAAAACGTCATCTGATTAACATTATATTTTTTTTGCAGTTTTTACAATTAACACCAATATGTTACTTTGAGCACAAGACAGACCCTCCCACTGTAATCCAATCCCTCACACTTCCAATGGTACCTAAGAACAGTCCAACTGTACATTCACTAATTAATATTTTATTTACTGTCGTTAGTTTTATGAATCAAAGACAGTAACAATGACTACCAGTTTCAATATCATCTTCAACGAATGTCTCTTGAACACGTCAAATTAATTTCATTTCGAATTTTCTTTTTTTTTTCGCAGTTCACTTACACGTTCGTTTAATACCTATTTTGAATCTGAAATATTTTGAAAAATTATATAGAGCATCTAAGAAAGTTTATCCATTCAGTTAACATAAATGTTTGAACTATACGTAATTCAATTAATTCAATTAGTTGAATAATGCTTTGAATTTATCAATTAGGTTTTGTAAGTATTGATTTTTCGGATTGTTAATAGAATATTGTGTAATATTTAAGTCATTTGCAATCTTATTTGTGTTCAAAAAAAAATCAATCTCTCTTTATTCCATTACAAGTGAAGTTGAGAGAATAGATATTTTGTTATTGGGGATCTAATCTTACACGTATATCTGGTCGACATCAAAAAATGGTTGCTGCATCTGGGTTTAATGCTAGCAAGGATGATTCCTCAGTAGAGATATGTAAGAGAAAAGAGAATGAGACCAAAGATCTAAAAGAAGAAGTTTCTGTCGAAGATACTATTGACAGTGAAGATTCTTCCAAAGAGAAGGAATTGAAGATCCTAGAAGCTCCAAAGGGTAAATTATATAGATTAGAAGCTATTTTCATGCCTTTATTGTTTACTGGATTAGCCTTTTTCACTAGAATGTATAGAATTGGTGCAAATAATCATGTTGTTTGGGATGAAGCACATTTTGGTAAGTTTGGCTCTTTTTATCTAAGACACGAATTCTACCATGACGTCCATCCTCCATTAGGTAAGATGTTGGTTGGTTTATCCGGATATATTGCCGGCTATAATGGTTCTTGGGATTTCCCATCTGGACAAGAATATCCGGACTACATCGATTTCGTCAAAATGAGATTATTCAATGCAACTTTCTCTGCTTTATGTGTACCGCTTGCATACTTTACTGGTAAATCTTTGAATTGGTCATTACCATCAGTTTGGTTGTTTACTGTTTTAGTTTTATTTGAAAACTCTTACGCTACTTTGGGTAGAATGATCTTACTAGATTCAATGCTATTATTTTTTACTATTGCGTCTTTTTACTGTTTTGTCAATTTCCATAACCAAAGATCCAATTCATTCTCTTTCAAATGGTGGAAATGGTTGTTCTTAACTGGTTTAACCTTAGGATGCACCATCTCTGTTAAGATGGTTGGTTTATTTATCATTACTTTGGTTGGTATTTACACCGCTGTCGATTTATGGTTAAAATTGGCTGATAAGGAAATATCATGGAAAAGATATGGCAGTCACTGGTTAGCTAGAATTTTATGCTTAATCGTTGTCCCAATGGTTGTATTCATGATTTGTTTCAAAATCCATTTCTCTTTATTAACTCGCACAGGTAAAAACGATGCCACAATGCCTTCTCTTTTCCAAGCTAATTTAGCTGGTAACACCTTAGGTCAAGGTCCTCGTGATATTGCTTTAGGCTCTTCAACTATTTCCATTAGAAATCAAGCTTTAGGCGGTGCTCTTTTACATTCCCATCAACAGCTATACCCAGTCGGTTCTAAACAACAACAAATCACAGGTTATGGTCACAAGGATGCTAATAATGAATTCATTTTCCATAGAATCAGAGAAAAACCTCTATACTCTACTAATGAAACTGACATTGAATATATTAAAGATGGCGAAACTTACAGATTGATTCACAGATTGACTAACAAGAATTTACATACCCATCAAGTTGCTGCACCAATTTCCAAAACCGAATGGGAAGTTTCTGGTTACGGTGACTTAGAAGGTGGTGACAGTAAAGACAACTGGATTGTTGAAATTGTAAATCAACTAGGTGATGAGGATAAAACCAAATTACATACATTAACTACTTCATTCCGTTTGAAGAATGCTGTTTTAGGTTGTTACTTAGCTCAAACATCTAATAGATACCCAGAATGGGGTTTTTCTCAAAGTGAAATTGCTTGTTTAAGAAGCCCTTTTAAACGTGATAAGAGAACTTGGTGGAATATTGAAACACATGTTAACGAAAAATTACCAAACATCGACGAAAATTTCGAATTTCCAAGAGCTAGTTTCTTCAAAGATTTTATTTATTTAAATTTGGCTATGATGGCTACGAACAATGCATTGGTTACAGACCCTGACAAGTTAGATAGATTAGCTTCTTCTGCATGGGAATGGCCAACTCTACATAAAGGTTTGAGATTAAATGGTTGGCACGACGAAAATGTCAAATATTATTTAATGGGTACCCCAGCATCAACTTGGGCTTCTACATTAGCTGTCTTCTCATTTATGGTTCTAGTTATTGTTTTGTTCTTAAGATGGCTAAGGCAATATAACGATTATAAGGATGAAAAGAAACTTGACTTATTTCTAATGTCTGGTGTTTATCCAATGTTTGGTTGGGGTCTACATTTTTGTCCTTTTGTAATTATGGCCAGAGTGACTTATGTCCATCATTATTTACCAGCCTTATACTTTGCTTTGGTCGTTTTGGTTTATTTCTTTGAAGCCGGTACCCAATTGTTACCAAAAACTAAATCTGGACAAATGTTAAGAATAGGTATTTACACTGTATACATATTATTGGTTATTGGATGTTTCTGTTGTTTTGCTCCAATTTCATTTGGTATGGAAGGTAAAAGTACTGATTATAAATACTTAGCCTGGTTGCCAGAATGGAATATCGATGAAGATAAGCCATTCTAATCATGAAATTAAAATAAAAAAGGAAAGATGCTTGTTAGGGGTTAAAATCCAAAAATCTTATCTGAGTAACATAGAATTATGCTTAAAATGAATTAAGCTGAATTTACTCGAAATGCAGAAACTTGAAAGTTTAAGTACAGATATATATAACATGTAATTTAATTTAATAGATAATGTAAAAAATATATTATTAATATTTCATCGGATTCAATAACGTTGATATTGGTTATTTATTGGGTAATTTTATCTGTGTCGATTACTTCCGAAATAGTTGGAATTCTTATATCTCTAGTTTGACGCGGAGTCAATGAATTATGGTATGTTGGGTCACTCCCATCAATGCTTTCTACAGATTCTAATGGCAATGATTGTATTGCAGATAATGCATTCGTTGAGGCTTGGTTATATATCTGAACGGGACGCTCTAGATCCAAAGTTGAATACTTAAAATCAGTTGAATTTAAAGGGATCATTTCTGAATTATCATAGACTGCCGACTCGGAACCGGCATGTCGAGTAGACACTCCATCTAAGTTGTCATAACTAGGTGGGGAAACAAAGCTAACATTTTGGTATATAGGCGGAACCTCTTCATCCCATGAAATACCTAATCCTGATCTTTCGGTGACATTTACTCTGAATTGCATTCTTAATACACGAGCAGCACCAGTTGGGATACCTACCGTCTTCGAGGAACTATCACCACCAACTATAGGCACATCACTGCTATTGTCCTTATTGTCATTATTACTATTAATCGAGGCAACCTTTGATAAAGCAGTGGAAGCAAGGTTTTTTCTTCTATTACTATTTCTGTTTGCTAACATTGGCGATAATTCTGCTAGTCTCTGATCAGCACTACTATTTTTAGATGCTGAATCACCAACAGCGGAAGAGTTTGAATGCCTAACAGGTTGTCCATTTTTATATTGCAAGGCTTCCTCTGCCACTACCATTTCAACTGATAGAATATGACTGACGTTAATGCCTAAAACTGGATCTTGAATATCACAAGAAACGTTGACAGATTTCGCCTTTGGCATTTCATTTTCGAGGTATTCAGAAGAAGCGTGTGTTATTGAATTAGAAACACCGGAATTTAAGGAACTACAATCAATATCTGTTACTATTTCAATTTTGCCACTTTCGTTAAAATCTGTTTTCCAACCACTTTTCATAATACCTTCTGCTATTATTCTCACTTCCTCAGTAAAAAGTGACGTTTCATTTTGTAATTCTGCTTCTATTTCTTCTTTTCGTATTCTTTGTCTCTGTTGTAGTATCTCTTGCCTTGCTACATCATCGTTGGGATGAACAAATGTTGATGAATTTTCCATTTCTTCATCATCTTCATCTCTATCACCGGAGTTGTTTGCTACTGATTGAGGTGTATTTAATGCAGATCTAGCGCCATTATTATGGCTACTTGACGATCCACCAATTGTATTAACAGAAAGACGAACTTGAGGTGCTAAATCACCATATCTTTTAATTGGGTTAGGTGGTTTTTTTGATTTTTGTACTTCCTTCTCCTTAACAACATTTTCTAGGACTTTCAAGTCTTCTACATGCTTTTCACAAACATTGTTTCTTATCCTTACAGTCTCTTCAATTCGATAACTTAATTTTCTCATTCTCCATCTGGTATCCTCACCAGATATACCTTCTAATTTCATCTCTAATGGGAATGTTGATTTTGGATATACAACACTCGGCAACACTGCTGCAGTAGTTAAATTTGTCGGAGGAAATACTCTCAATGAGTTTTTATCTGGACCTCTTAATATGCTTCTTGTCAACATTATTGGCAATTTAACTGTGACAAGTTTAGGCTCTAAGTTTTTTGATTGTGAGTTTTCACTATTATCGAAATAGCGTATTGATGCAATTAGTTCATATCTTACTTTTGTGTCTGAATTTGAACCTAAATAACAAGTCACTGTTGATTTTCCAGATATTAAGTGTGAAAATGGGAATATCTGTGTTGAACCACTATCCAAAGTCGTGGAGTTTTCTACTATATTCCATGTTTTTAACACTTGTTTACGTGTATTACAGTCTTTACAATTGATAACTGTCGAGGGGCCTTGTGAAAACGGTTTATTATAGCTTACTCTTTGTATGAATGATAATTTCAAAGATCGGACATTCAGGGATGTCAACTTATTTACCGTTGAATTTTTTGTTTTTGCAATCAAATCTTTTACCTTAACTGTCAATAGTCCACTAAGAAGACAACCAGTTGATTCGTTCGCATTACCATATAATACACAGGGAGGAGACTCTATATCTATAATTAATTCCACCGGAATGGAGTTGTGATTCTTTTTCTTAGTTGCTTTCAAAGATGCTTTTTTAGCTTCATTCTTCTTCTTACCTGATAAAGGTAGAGTGATCAGTTTGCTAAGGGCGGACATATAAAGCAATTATATGGATCTTACAGAATTGATAAGACTTGATGTTATATGAATGGTTCTACTAAATCAAGTCATAGATCTGAAATAGTAAAGTCTTCTTTTATATATTCAAGATATCTATATATGTGGGTGTATATTTCAGATAACCTTTTTTTTTTTGGTAAATTATCTTTTATTTCTTTTTTTTTTCAAGAACATTTGTTACTGTGGAAAATGCACAAACTGAAAAATTCAAAGACAACGACAAGTATGATTCATAAATAACCTTAAATTACAGTAGTTACAGCCGATGACAGCCTTTCACATAATGCTTGTCATAATATAGACCGGTCATCATAGAACTTCCAGTGTATGTAATTTGATACACAGACATATGCATACACAGTAAAATTAGCTATTCATATTTTCCAAAGTTTAAGAATATTTAAAACATTTCGAAAAACTTCAGTTACAAATGCGAAAATATATATACTTATTAACAAAAGTGAGTAGTAAATATTCATTAATTAATATTTGATAAAACATATATGTAAAGTCCACATAAAATAAAATCCTGTTAACACGTAATATGTAATATTTAATATTAATATTACAAGTATCGATCGAAGATGCAGAATGTTGAAAAATCGGAAAGCGAAAAAAATATGACATAACTACCGACGTCCGTTTTCTCGAGAAATGAAATTACCCAACTAGGGCCGTTAGTAAATTTAAGATTATGGACAATAAAACCATTTTATGCTGTGTTGATAGTTATAGTGGTGAATATGAGTTTTCTTCAATTTCATGACTTTCCTTATTTGACTTGTTTAGGCCGGGTTATGGAATATGATTAGTAGGCTTAATACAATTTTTAAATCTGAATATGCTATTATGGTAACAATATTAAAGTTAAGACGCCTCGTATCTAATAAGCATAAATAAATGCTAGATGGTAGAAGAATGAATAAGAGCCGCTCCATCTGATAATATATATACATATATATATATACATTTACTGGGTTACAATTAAGATATATAATAATAATATTGTTTATTGTTGTAATTTGGTTTAAGTGTGAACTTAATTTTATTGTTTCGAAGAGGTACGGTAGTCCTCTTAAACATATAAAAAAATATGAGTGATCATATTAAGAATCAAAACGGTGATAAGGAAGTAGATACGTTGTTCGATATTGATTTTGATTACGACAATGCCAACAAGGAAAACCAAAAATCAAAGAAAGCTTATAGTCTAAGGGATGAGCAAGGCAACGATAACGTTTTTTATCAAGAAGTTATTGATTTAAATAAAAATGATAGTATCGTGAATGATGTTGCTGATGGTAGAGTTCACTCGGAGAATCCATTCAATTCCACTAATTCTGCTGTTGCTGATGACTATGAATTTTTCAATTGGAATAATGACAATGGTAGCATCGATGGAGATAGGTTCAAAGGACCTTCAGATTTAACTAAAATTGGAAGCAAGCCAAATATATTAAAAAGAACCTTTAACAAAATAAAACAACCATTTACTGGATCCAGTGCGAACTTAGATGGGGACGACAATAGATTTGAGATGTCACAATATAATAAAGTCACGAACAATGAAGATGGGGATGCATATGTTAACTCAAGAGATAGGTTTGATATAAAGATTCTGTTTAATCGTTATATATTAAGGAAAGGTAAGCCTGATGATCAAGAAAATGGAGAACCAAGGTTGATATATTTAAATGATTCAAATTCAAATGGTCTTATGCGTTATTCCAATAACCATATTTCAACAACGAAATATAACTTTGCAACATTCTTACCAAAGTTCTTATTCCAAGAATTCTCAAAATATGCAAACTTATTTTTCCTATTTACTTGCATCATCCAGCAGGTCCCAAACGTTTCTCCAACTAATAGATATACAACGATTGGTACATTACTAGTAGTGCTTGTAGTTTCAGCGGTAAAAGAATTAATAGAAGATATAAAGAGAGCAAACTCAGACAAGGAGTTAAATTATTCTAAAACAGAAATATTTTCTGAAATGGATGGTACTTTTGTAAGTCGTAGATGGATTGACATAAGAGTTGGAGATATAATTAAAGTAAAGTCAGAAGAGGCGATTCCCGCGGATATAATATTGCTATCTTCGTCAGAACCAGAAGGGTTATGTTATATAGAGACCGCTAATCTTGATGGTGAAACTAATTTAAAAATTAAACAATCCAGATCGGAAACAGCTCCATATTTGAGTTCAAACCAATTAAGTTCCATACGTGGAAAAATAATGTCCGAACATCCTAACTCAAGTTTATATACTTACGAAGGTACTTTGGTTCTAAATGGTCATGATATCCCCCTATCACCAGATCAGATGATATTAAGAGGTGCCACGTTAAGGAATACATCTTGGGTATTTGGTGCTGTCATTTTTACTGGTCATGAAACAAAGTTGATGCGTAACGCTACTGCCACACCTATTAAAAGAACAGCTGTTGAAAGAATCATAAACATGCAAATTGTCGCATTATTTGGTATTTTAATTACATTATCAGTAGTTTCATCTTTAGGTAATGTTATTACATTGAATGCTAGAGGTTCTGAATTATCATATCTGTACTTAGAGGGCACTAGCAGGGTTGGTTTGTTTTTTAAAGACATTTTGACATATTGGATTTTATACTCTAATTTGGTACCAATTTCTATGTTCGTTACTGTTGAACTGATTAAATACTACCAAGCATATTTAATCAGTTCAGATTTAGAATTATACGATGAAACTTCGGATACGCCAACTGTTGTGAGAACATCGTCGTTGGTTGAAGAATTGGGTCAAATAGAATATATTTTTAGTGATAAAACAGGTACCCTAACCAGAAATATTATGGAATTCAAATCTTGCTCAATTGCTGGTCGCTGCTATATTGAAAAAATTCCAGAGGACAAGGGTGCTAAGATGGAAAATGGGATTGAAGTTGGTTATAGAACATTTGATGACATGAAACACAGACTATCAGATAATGATGACGAGGGAAGGGTGATTGATAACTTTTTAACACTGTTAGCTACATGTCATACTGTTATCCCTGAGTTTCAAGAAGATGGCTCGGTCAAATACCAAGCTGCCTCTCCAGATGAAGGGGCATTAGTTCAAGGTGCTGCTGATTTAGGTTATAAATTTTTGGTCCGTAAACCTAACTCAATTTCGATATATATTGACAATAAGGGTAAACAGCAAGAATTTCAACTATTAAATATATGTGAATTCAATTCCACAAGAAAAAGAATGACAACTATATATAGGTTCCCAGATGGTTCAATAAAGTTATTCTGTAAAGGTGCAGATACTGTAATTCTTGAAAGAATGGATAAATCAAAATCCCAATACGTTGATGTTACTTTGAGACATTTAGAAGATTACGCTTCAGAAGGTTTACGTACTTTGTGTTTGGCAATGAGAGACATATCAGAAGATGAATACCAAGAATGGAAGATTTTATATGATGAAGCTGCTACTACTTTAGATAATAGAGCTGAAAAGCTTGATGCTGTTGCAGAAAAAATTGAAAAAGAATTAGTGTTAATCGGTGCCACTGCTATTGAAGATAAACTACAAGATGATGTCCCTGATACTATTCGGATATTGCAAAATGCCGGAATAAAAATATGGGTATTAACTGGTGATAGACAAGAAACAGCAATAAATATTGGTATGAGTTGTAATTTACTAAGTGAAGATATGAATCTATTAATTGTCAATGAAGAGACAAAAGAAGCTACTAGAGAAAATTTAATTGAAAAGGTAACAGCTATCAAAGAACATAGTGATATGGTAAGAGATTTGAATACACTATCTTTAATCATTGATGGTAAATCATTAGGTTTTGCTTTAGAACCGGATTTAGAAGATTACTTACTGCAATTAGGTACTCTTTGTCGTGCAGTTATATGTTGTCGTGTATCTCCACTTCAAAAAGCATTAGTAGTGAAAATGGTTAAGAGAAAAACATCATCATTGTTATTAGCTATAGGTGATGGTGCAAATGATGTTAGTATGATCCAAGCAGCTCACGTTGGTATCGGTATTAGTGGCATGGAAGGTATGCAAGCTGCTCGCTCAGCAGATTTTGCGATAGCTCAATTTAAATATCTAAAGAAATTGCTTTTAGTGCATGGTTTATGGTCATATCAGAGAATTGCAGTCGCTATTTTGTATTCATTCTACAAGAATATAGCGTTATATATGACTCAATTTTGGTATGTTTTCTCAAATGGTTTTTCAGGTCAATCGATTATTGAATCTTGGACTATGACCTTTTACAATCTTTTTTTCACAGTTGCACCGCCTCTAGTTATGGGTGTTTTTGATCAATTTGTAAGTAACAGATTATTAGAAAGATATCCACGATTATACAGGTTAGGTCAAAAAGGTCAATTTTTTTCAGTGCCAATATTTTGGGGCTGGATATGTAATGGTTTTTACCACTCCGCCATCACATATGTTGGTTCGATATTATTCTATAAGTATGGGTTTGCATTAAATATTAATGGTGAAACTGCTGACCATTGGACGTGGGGAACAGCGGTATATTCAACTAGTGTGGTTATAGTCTTAGGAAAAGCAGCATTGGTTACTAACCAATGGACAATATATACATTAATCGCTATACCAGGTTCCCTTTTGTTTTGGTTTATCTTTTTCCCAATATATGCTTCAATTTTTCCACATGCCAATGTTTCTCCTGAATATTTTGGAGTAGTGTCGCATACTTATGGATCTGGAACTTTTTGGTTGATGATAATTGTGTTGCCATCGCTTGCATTATTGAGAGATTTTGCATGGAAATATTATCGTAGAATGTATGTTCCTGAAACATATCATGTTATCCAGGAAATGCAAAAATTTAATATTTCTGATTATAGACCTCACCTGCAACAATTTCAAAAAGCCATTCATAAAGTAAGGCAAGTTCAAAGAATGAAGAAACAGAGGGGTTTTGCGTTCTCTCAAACTGAAGAAGGCCAGGAAGAAATTATGAGAATGTATGATACTACTCAGAAGAGAGGTGATTATGGTGAATTACATGAAGCCGCAAACAATCCATTCTCAGACCAAAATGCATTAGGTAATGGTAATAACAATGCAGGAAATCCTTTTGCCCATTCTGGCACAAATAGTATTGAAGGAGATTTTGTAACTTTAGATAGATCCGACTCATTTGATATTTGATCATAGATGAAATAACATTATGTTCATATATTTATAATTTATATATTGCGATAAAGTTCTATATAAATTCATAAAAGAATATACTACATATTAATACGATAAGAGATATAGTCAAACTAGCATTAAAAATTGTTGAATGTCCACTGCTTTCTTTACTTTCTTTTTACTAATCCTTTTTTCCAATTCTTGCTCCATTATTCTAATAACTTCTCTATGTCTGTCAACTAGACTCTTGCAAGTGTCATAGCGCTTTTGAATATTCTCTAGTTTCTCTACGAATTCAGCGACATTCTCAGTAACTTGGTATATTAGTGAAGATTCGTTATTTCTGTCAAATTTTTTATCAAGATTTTCCAAGTGACTATTTTTGACTGCCAATGTGATGTCGTTCAGATTACTTCTTAATTTTTGTAGACGTTGAGATAAGTCATCAAAATTTGTTATCAATTTATGAAATTCATTTTCCCCTTTATATATTACATTAGTGATACCACTATTGATCAGAATTTCTAAAGTACTTATTCTTTTGGCTATATGCATCTGTGAAAAATTTACCTCATTTAAGTTCGTTGTAATTTGAATCCCAGGATCCATACTCTTTATATTCCAATCGTCTTCTTTATCAGTATCTCTACGACTAGTTGAAGATTTCTCCGAAAACACGGTTCCTTTTGATTGGGTATCTCTCGAGCCGAGAGCTGAATGATTATTCTTGAAGTCTATTACTAATGAGGATGAGGATGAGGATGAGGATGATGTTGATGAGGAAGAGGAAAAAGTCAACGCCGATGAACTCGGTTTGGAAGTTTCTAAATCGCCAAATTTGGATAATACTTCACTCATATCATTGAGATTTTTTATATATAATCTATTATCAATTTGGTCAGTTTTAAATGACTTTCTGCCCTCCAATAGGTTGTCCCTGCTTAATTTCGTTTCACTAAATGAATTCTTTTTGTTTCCAATCTGCAATTTCGTATGAAAGTTCACTTGTTCTTTGAAAGGTGTATTACTCGACTCCAAAAATTGTGTCGCTAACCTTCTTGAATCAAAATGATTAACATTCGGCGACAATTTACGTTGTCTGTCATCTATTGATATGAAACTATAGGATCTTGTCTTTTGACGATTGTTATTATGATTTATTTGTTTAGGGAAAAGGTACAGGTCATATTCTGTAAAAGGTGTTGTATCCTTAGGAATTGTTGCTGACATTATTGATTCATTATCAGATATATAAGTATCCGGTTGTATTGATGAATCTTCTTCGTTTGCAAATAATGTATTACTAAATGAACCAGAACCAGCTGAGAGCATTTCATTCTGTACCAGGGATAAATGTTTAAAAGAAGGAATCGAAGGTATTCGGTTATAACTTCTAACGTGTAATTTTGCGTTTGACCTCTTATTAATACTTGTATTGCTTGAATGTTGTAGGTTTCTACAAGATTTTGTCCGTGAAGAATCTGTAATGGTGCTATTATTAATTTTGATTGTAGGAACTTTAACATTGTCCTCATCTTGAGTTTGAGTAACAGTCTCATTTCCTGAAACTGTAAATAAAGGTAGGACAATATCAGCATCTATATTAAATTTGTCGTCGTCATTGGTACCAGTAGATTGATTGATGAAGAAGGATCTAGAAGAATGCGCTCGTTTCATTAGCTACGTTTTCAAAAATGCTAAAAGAATAGTTTTACTCTTAAAATAATTGTATTTTTTATACCGAAACAAATGTTATTATTAATATTGGTTTATTATTCAATCACCAAGTAAATTATGAATCTTCCGTCATGTTTAACTTAGGTATAGCTAGAAACTTACTCAAGTTTTTATAGTTCTTGAAAATGATATCTCATTTATAGATTCTGAACTTTTAGATCTCGCAAGATCCTGAAATTTCTGAAAATGATGAGATGACCACTATGCATATAACAATTGATTCTGACAGGTAACTAAAGTATTTGACAACACAAAAATGCCTTGGGGGACAGGAATGAGCAAATACAAGCATGTATTAACTCTCAGAATGAACTGTCTATATAAAGAATGTAAAAATCGATTGCATTCAATAATTAATTAAAGATAGATAATGTACATAAAAACAAGCAACTACGTGTGAATATAATCAAAGTTTTGCGTTTATAAACGTTTGGATTTGACTAGGTTTAAACTTAACATTTATGACATCTGTTCCTACTTTATATATTTCTCCCCAATAGAATAAATAAATGGGGATACATGCTATTCTATTAGGAAAACTGTGTATGATGTGATATTTAATATGCCTAATAATGTGTAAATGGCCTCTCAACAAATAATTAGAGAGAAAGAAGTAATATTTTGATTGTGATCATTGTAAGTTCGATGTTATGCCTTTTTCAATAATTTTTCTCACGTTTTTGTTGTTGTTGTTGTTTTAAAAATATTTTTTGTATTATTAATTTATAATTTTTTTGATGTGGGGGGGTGAATATAGCTGATCATATAGATACTCAAATATCTGAAAACATGATCAAATTAAAAGTCTTGTATTGATAAGCTTTTGTTATTCATTTATCTTCATGTATAAGACTACTTATGTGAAATGAACAACAATAGGAACAATGATGACCACTAGTAAAATAATTATGCAAATTACCAAACATAATCTCATCTTTAAATCTTTCCACCACATTTGTTTTCTAACCCTATTAGCACCTCTCTTAAAACCTTGGGCAGATACAGCTAAGTTATCAGCTTTATCTTCAATAGAGGTTAATCTTTCACCACGTTCGGCAACCTTGTTGATGTTATCCCTCATGATACCAACAGTATCGTCGATTTCCGCTTGTAAAGCAGCGGTCTTGGATTGTGATGGCTCTTCAGCAGCATTAAAGTGCTCTTCTGGTGGAACATATGGATCGTATGGTATTGATGATGACATATTCAGTAATAATTTATTTGTGTAATCTCTTTAAATTGTATTCTCTCCCGAGGTACCCAAAGTCAGAAAAGAAATAATGAAATTTTACTTTGCTTAAATATATATACCCTCTATATACACTTCTAATAGTAATATGGATATCTGTGATACTCAGTTTGTCATAAGGAAGTCATTTACATCAATGGTTCTTTATCGTTAACATATTAATCAATGTCTATCTTTGGTGTCAAAACTTCCACACACAATTTTCGAAAACAAGTCGTTTCGCAATTTGGATCACCTTTTACGATGCGGCTATAACAAGGTCACCAAAACCGTTATAAGAGTCTCATCTCATCTCATCTCACTACATGGCATTCATGTACTTGACCCCATGTATATACTTCTTGGTTCTCGTTATGTTATGTTATATTATATTATATTATAAATTTCATTTGATAAGATACAATTTATGTACTTAAATAGATAATTTTTCATTGAAAGCAATTTCGATAGTTTTGACGGCCTCTTCAATGGCTTCCGGCTTATCACCCATACCTTGAAATACGTTGCCTTTACCACCAGCTTTACCACCGATTAATTGGGAAACTTGTTTAGCTAAAGCAGCACCATCGAGACCACTGGCTAAGGATTCGTCTGAAATGTAACAACCGTGGGCAACTCTACCTTCTGGATCATTACCAGTTAACAAATAGATAGATTTATCCTTAGATTTACTCTTGATATGGTTGATAGCTTCAGTGATGGCTTTAGCATTGGCTGGAATGTCGATGAATTGGGCAAAGTATAGAGAGTCTTTGTTGTTTTCAAAATGTTCCTTGACTGCATCAACAACTTGTTTGGTTTCAACTTTAGCTCTGGCTTTAACTTCATCCTTTACAACTTTTTCAATTTTAGTGAATTTTTCCTTTAATTCGTTTTTTCTAATAACTGAGATGGATAATTGGTTTAATTGAACGCCAAGCTCTTTTAACTTCTTTTCTTTAGCTTGAGAGAACGGCAATTGTTCAGTTTTGTTCAACTCTTCATCAAATTCATTAGCAATTCTTTGAACTTCGAAAGCTTCAGCACCGGAAACAGCAACAATTCTTCTAATACCTTTAGCAATACCACTTTCTTCAAGAATAACAAAGAACTTAATGTCACCAGTTTTGGGGACATGGGTACCACCACAGAATTCAACAGAATATTTATTCCATTCTTCATTAGTTGGGTCAGCTAACAAGTCCTCGACAGTCTTACCAACAGAAACAACACGAACAGGATCTGGGTACGTTTCACCAAAGACAGCACGAACAGAAGAAATTCCCTTGGCTAACTCTAATGGAACATCTTTGTAATAAACTGGTAAGTTTTTTTTGATTTGATCATTGGCAATTTCTTCAACCTTACGTAATTCATCCAAGCTTAGAGCCTTCTTGTGTGAGAAATCAAACCTTAACTTTTCTGGAGCAACTAAAGAACCCTTTTGGTCAACATCGTTGCCTAAAGTTTGTCTCAAAGCTAAATTTAATATGTGTGTACCAGTGTGGTTATTCTTGATTGGTAGACGACGTTCTTCATCATGTGAAGAGATAGTTTTGTCGCCCTTGTTTAATGTACCTTCGATTAAAGTACCAGTGTGGAAGACATAACCGTTGTATAATTGCACATTGTCAACTTGGAATTCAGCTTCACCATCAATGATAATCTTACCAGTATCGTATTCTTGACCACCTTGTTCGGCGTAAAAAGAAGTCTTATCTAAGATAACACCATACTTCTTACCAGCTTCGGAAATACTGTCAACAAACGTTTCACCATCATATAAGCTTAGGATAACACTTTCGGCATCTGTGGAAATATATTTGGCACTATCATCAGTTTTTGGTACTTTTAGTTCATTTAATTGTGATAATTCATGAACATTTAATTTTAGCATATCAAAATTATCTTTCTTACCACCTCTCTTTGAGGCTTCATAAGATTCTTGTTTAGCCTTTTCAAAACCTTCTTCGTCAATTTTCAAACCTTGTTCTTCGGCCATTAATTCAGTCAAATCAACAGGGAAACCGTAAGTATCGAATAATCTCCAGACTTGTAGACCATCTAAAATTTTGGTTTGACTCTTGGCAGCAGCTTCAGCGTATTTCTCAAATAATTTTTCACCACGGTCTAAAGTCTTAGCAAATGAAGCTTCTTCTTCATCTAAGATTTCGAATAAGAAAGCAGGGTCCTTTGTAACTTGAGGAAAAATTTCTTTAACTTGTTCGATTAAAGTTGGAGCTAAAGTGGAGAAGAAGTTACCGATTGGGTAGTTCATGTATTTACGAGCGTAACGAGCACCTCTTCTTAGAATACGTCTTAAGACGTAACCTCTACCTTCATTGTTTGGTATACCACCATCAGTGATAGCGAAAGTTAAAGTACGAACATGATCAGCCAAGACTCTGTAAGCAGTGTCGATACCGTCGACATCCTCAGCACCAAACTTACCAGAGTATGGTCTAACTCCGGTAATTTCTTGGATTTTAACGAATAATGGTTGGAAAACATCAGTGTCGTAGTTAGATCTGACGTCTTGCAAGATAGATACTAATCTTTCGAAACCCATACCAGTATCGATATGTTTAGCTGGTAAAGATTTCAAAGAACGGTCTTGTTCTCTGTTGTATTGCATAAAAACTAAATTCCAGATTTCTAAAACATCTGGGTCATCCATGTTAACTAAATGGGCAGCATTTCTGCCACCAATTCTGTCATAATGCATCTCAGAACATGGACCGCATGGACCTTGTTCACCCATTTCCCAAAAGTTATCATGTGAATTACCTGGAATAATATGGTCTTCAGAAACACCGACAGCTAACCATAAGTCTTTAGCTTCTAAATCAGGTTCCAAACCTTGCTGAGCATCACCTTCGAAATAAGTGACGTATAAACGATCAGCTGGAAGACCATAAACGACAGTCAATAATTCCCAAGCGTAGGCAATAGCTTCTTTTTTAAAGTAATCACCGAAAGACCAGTTACCCAACATTTCGAAGAAAGTATGATGGTAAGAGTCTCTGCCGACATCTTCCAAATCATTATGTTTACCACCAGCTCTGATACATTTTTGAGAATTGTAAGCCCTCTTTAAAGTAGCAAAATCAGAAGATGGGTCAACGGTCCCTAAAAAAATAGGCTTGTATTGATTCATACCGGCATTTGTGAACAATAAAGTTGGGTCATCAAAAGGCACAACTGAAGAAGAAGGAACATATGTATGGCCCTTGCTCTTGAAATAGTCAAAGAAAGTTTGACGGACGTTCTTAGCCATCCACTTGGATTTATCACCAACAGTCATTTATAATGTATAGGAATGAAAGAAGTCAAAAAAGAAAGCAACCAAAATACACGTCCCTCTAAAAAGACGAGTTAAAAATCTGATTCAACTGCAGGTAAGTTGTTTCACTACCTATCACAAAAGAACAAGGAAACTTACAGAACAGTAACAAATACAACACATACACACATATATATATATAGGAATATACTTGACCCTACTATAAATTATTTACTTAGAACAATCTTACTTTTATATATATATATTAACAATGCAAACTTTAAGATTTGTCATTTTAAGATAGTAACAGTTATCGAAATGGCTCATCGAACTAATCTTCAAAAATTTTCGTTGAAATCGTTTCTTTTTGGCGCAGCGCAACTAAGGGCCGGGCATCGATTTTTGTTTAGCAACTCAAACAAGATTGTGTTCATGATCAACAATTAAATCCCAATGCACATAATGGTGCTAGAGAACCAGAAGTTCTGAGATTGAATTGATTTATGGGGTTAATGAATTTTAAGTACTGCTAATTAATTCAATTGGCTACAGTATTAGTAGTGATTTGAGAGACAGAATCTGAGCTTTTCTTCTTACGGTTAAAGGTAGTGAACTTTGGTGAATTTGCAGGATTTGTCATTAAATTAATCAATGGAACAAAAAATGATGCGGTTTCTTTTGTTTTGGTTCTTTGTGGTTACTGTTGCTAGTTTACATGGTGTGCGGGGGTCCCACTTTGCTGTGGCTCCTCCGACAAGAATATGGAGTGTTTTGAACCGTCTGTTACATGGGTCTTCTTTACGTTCCAGGGTGTTGAATGATCTTTATCCTTTGGTTACAGGTGTAGAGGAAGGCGTTGATGCGTATGCTGAAGATGGTGAGCTTGTCGATTTGGTTGCTGATGTGCTTGTTGATAAATTCGATTTGCCAGAAATGGCATCCCTCTTTCTACATTATTACGATTTGTATCCTATGGGTTTCCCATCTGGTAATCAAACGTTTAATAACGAGAACTATTTTATTTTAAATGGTCAGAAATTTTTAAATGCAGAAGATATTTTTTACTTCAAAACTGGAGATTTAAAAGCACAGTCAAAAATACCAGACTCACAAATCGTCCAAGACAATGACGTTGTGATCGGCAAAGATCCAACAGCTCCTATATGTATCTTATATGGTTGTCCCTCTCCTGGCGATGACTCTGAAAACTCGTTTGATGCTTTTAATAGAAATTTATACAGCGATGCCGTCAATACTGGGAAACTAAGATTTATTTGGCGCTCTACATGTTCTTTTGATTTCGATGATCCTGAACAAGAATTAGGATACCCTCTTGAGTTGACAAAAAGAGAAGGACTACGAAATGCTATTTGGAAATGGGATACCCCATATGATATGCCGGAACAATTTTCCAAAGTGGGTTATGAGATGTATGAGCCAAAAGTTGAAGAACTTGGGGACTTAGATTTACGTGTCTCTTCCTTGATTGCAAAAACATACAAAGAAAACAAGGATTTCAAAAAAACTTTTAAATTGATTAAAGGGATCTCCAATAATTTCCCTCTTATAATCAAAGATTTATTAAAATTAAAGATTAATAATAAGATAATGGAAAGTAACGAGAAGTTTCAAAAAAGTGGAGTTGATTATAATATGCTAGGTCTTTTTATTAACGGACAAAGTATGAGGTATTCAGCTTTGGATGATTATTCTTTATTGAATGCGATAACCAAAGAATATAAGAGAATAAGTAGTTTTCAAAATGATTTAAAACATTTTAAGTTAAAACATTTTAAAAAAGCTTCTAAATCATTGTTGAATAAATTTTCTTCAATTTCGTTATCAAATTTACAAGAAATGCAGCCAAATAAAATTGATTTACATAGACATCCAGCTTTTGCTAATAGTATTATTTATTTTAATGATATTGAAAAAGACAAGCAATATAAAGGGTTGAGTAAAAAAATAGAAAGGTTCTTTGAAAAATCAAAATTTGGTGAAGTTCCAGAATTAAGAAAAAATTGGAATGAAGTGATCTTTGTTATAGATTTTAATGACTTAGAAAACTCAGTAACTCAAGAAGCATTGGCAGGCTTGTTACGTGCCTTAACTATTATTGAACAAGGATACCCACAAAGAATTGGTTTATTACCTCTAAATACTGGTCTGGATAAAAATATTATCAATTCAATTTATGAATTAAAAGAATCTAATTTACAAAATTTGATAGAGTTTCTAACTCAATTAGAGGCCAATAAGGAGGGTGAAAGAACAGATGAGGAATTCCTATTCAGTGATTTTGATGACGTTCCAAATGTTGCAGAATTATTGAATGAGTTACAAATATTTGGAACTTCTATTATCATTAATGGTGAAATATATCCTTTTAAATCGAATACATGGCATTATTTACTTACCAAAGTTATTAAAAAAGATGTCAACTTACTGAAAAGGGAGTTAACTAAATATAAAGGTCAGAAGAAAGTTGATGTTAGAGGAATTTTACATTTAAAGTCTGCTACCGGTAGACATTTTAAATATACTCCAGATTATTTTTCAGATGCTACTTATACTTCAATGAATAGTTTTGAGTTGGATAGTCTTGATGTGGGTATTATTGATTTTATCCCAATTGAAGAGTATAATGTGTTACACACTATCTCGTTGGTTGACGATTTTGAAAATGAAATTTCCCTTGAAAGGTTGCATAATATATTGAAGGTAGGATTTTCTGGGATCAGGATCAGATTAATTAATACTAATACAAATATCAAGAGTAAGACATGGAAGTCCTTGCAGTTAATATTGAAAACTTCCAATGACGATATTGAATCGAAGTTAGTGTCCTTGATTAAACAGGTTAGAAAATCTAATAAAAATAAAGTTACCAAATCAGAAAATAAATTGAATATTGAGCTTTTATCGAAATGGTTGCCTGATATTTCTAACAGAATTTTAAAGAGTTCAGATGCTTTTTTCACTATTAACGGTAGATTTGTTCATTTAGAATCTTCTGAACTTCCTTCTACTACTGATTTTAAAAACATTATTCAGCGTGAGGCTAAAAGAACAATTGATGCCGTTATGGTGCTGGAGGATGAGTATCCTGGATTCACAGAAGAGAGAATTGACCCAAATCTTATTGAAATGGTTTCATCGCATTTAACAAAGTTATTCTACCACGGATCACAAATTTATGACAATGGTATAGATTATAAGACTGAAAGTACTTTACCTCGTATGAATCTCTCTGGATTCTTCAAGAACAATGGATATACGGTATTTGAGCGCTCATCAAAAAAGTCGCAACCGATTGAACTCACCTTAGTTATTGACCCATTAGAAGAAAGAACGCAGAAGATAATGACGCTAGTGGATAAAATCATGGATCTTGATTTTATAAGCATCCAAATAGTTTTATTACCAACTAATGAATTGAAAGTGGTGCCAAATCAACGTATTTATATTGATGATAGTTCAGAATATCACTCTGAGATCCATTCTTTAAAGAAAACATTTAATATCGACATCGATAATCCATACCAAATTACCATTAAAAACCATGAAAACATTGGCTATAAGTCAGTGGTATTAGACGTGAATGCATTTAATGAGAAGGATCCCATTAGTGAAAACAACATCGATGGCATATCTGGGGCATGTCTACAACTAATTGGTGAAAATGGAGAAGTGATTGACAAAACTTTTACAATGGGTACGTTTGGTTATGGACAATTTCAAATATCAAAATTAAGTTCGAAATTAAAAATTCAAAGTTGCGATAATAATTTTGAGGTGGTGTCTATCTCTATGGACGGTAAACCGGATTATATTGAAGATGAAACCATCGAGTTGTTAAATTTTGACCCACACAAAGTATACGTAAAACTAAGGAAACTGGAATCAAAACCAAGTAATGACGCTGAAGATAAGACCGCGATTAATATTTTCAATATAATAAATGATGAAACAGAAAATGAGGAAGAACAATACAAAAAATTCATCACTACGATAAGTACTCATAACGTGGATAACAAGAAAATCAATTTTTGGTTATTAAATGAACCTTACCTAAGTAACAATTTACTCACCTTCATCCAACGATTTAATAATGAGCATAACTCAATGAGCATTGAATTACTTAATTATCAATGGCCAACTTGGTTACGCCCACAACGATTCAGGTCCAGAGAGATGAAGATTTCCAAGATCCTGTTCAACGACGTTCTGTTTCCGAGGGAAGTAAAACAAGTGATATACATGGACTTGACAGAAGAAGAACCGGTGGCAGTGGATCCATTTGTGATTGCCAAGAGATTAAATCAACAACGGGACCAGGACTATTCATTCCGGATGGTGAAGATGGAAGGCACGGGATATTGGGACGAAGGGTATTGGTTAAAATACAAGACCGAAAATGAGAATAATAAACTGGCCTTTAACTTTTATTCCAGCCGACCAATAATCGTTATTAACATCAAAAAACTACGAGAACAAAAGAGTGAATTTTATAGCGATAAAAGTATAGGGGATCTAATCAGAATCCATTACCAAAGGGTATCGAATGATTTCAATTCATTGCAGAATATCGACCAGGACTTATTAAACGATCTTCAAAACCAAGTCACAATTAGAGAAATCGCGAAATATTTACTGAAGCCACTAGAGGCAAATAGTTCTGGTTCATCGGATGCGAATCTACACGATGAGTTGTAAGCATACACAATGTACAAGAGATTGAATACGTTCCTTTCCTTTCGTACAGCTGCCTGTTGGTTCTAGAACTCGCCAGAACCGGAATCCAGTTGAATTGACGGTGACACAACAACGCAATGAATTGCGCTTTTAAGCGGAAGACCCTTAAAATAGACAATTAACAAGACACAAATCGGTGCTGAAGTGAGAACCACGGGCGCACGACTGAATGACCCAATGTACATTAGTAATCAGCCGAAAAGAAAAGAAATGATAAACTCAATTTGTGACTTTAACTCTAAATCACTCGGAGCGTCCCATTGCCAGTTGGTCTCAGATAGAAAACAGGGAACCAGCGGCCGAAGCGCCGGACGCCACCCTCGTCTGAGTCATCATCGTCTGTGGTCGTTGATAACGCACCACATCGTGCTTACAGACCGCGCGAGCACCGCCGCCGTTCGTCCACCCGCTTTCGTGCGCCCGCTCGTCTCCCGCGCCGGGGAACTTCAAAAACTCACAACATGAGAGCAGAAGCAGATAGAGGCCGATATGACGCGCCGTCCACCACCTTCCCCACTGGCCTTTGGCCCGCATTCGTGGCGGGAGGGACCTTTCCTTCGCTATGACGTTGTGTCGTTCCAACCATTCGGAATTGAGCCTTATCAATCGGCAGCCCTCTGCTGGCCACACACAGAAAAATACGTGCACGCCTGGCATTGGCGACAGGGGCTGCAGCCGCAATCACGCATTGTTTTCTCAATCCAGCAAGCACGCCGAGAGGCACGTCCCAGCAGTGGTGAGCGCCGATTGCCCGTGGGCGCGAACGCTATCAGAAACAAAAGCGGACACAAAAGCGGACCGAATCACCTGTGGCCCACCCCCTCCCCCACCCCTCTCCCTGGCTTCGCCTCGTCGTTCATACGGAGATTCCCTTTCCCGCTTGTTTCTTTTGTTTTCCTTTTTTCTTTTTCCGCTTTCTTCCATTCGGAAATGCGGGATTGGCGCAGTGCGCTGTGCGGGTGCACCCGCACAGCGCACTGCGCGAACGGACAGCTACACGTCGAAGAACTAAATGATCTGGTGGTTCCTCCGGTTCGGCCCCATGGCGCTTGGCAGAGCACGCAATTGATACGACTACACGCTCACAATCCCGTCATGGCCGCCCTTCTGGATTTACCGTTGCCGGGATAGTGCCGCTAAACCCCTCAATTCTCGTTTCTTTTTCTTTATTTAGGGCGTTCTTTCTTTTTCTCGTATCGCGTGAAATTCCTCATTACTGATTATACTCTGGTTTCTAAAACTATATAAGCGTATGGGGATATTTTGAAACAGAACCTAAATTAGGATTCTGCAATAGTCGGTATCCACTGCCAAAAACAACAACAACAACAACACATACTTTATTCTATTGCGCACAGGTAGAACACGGTATATATATAACAACATCGGTTTTTTCCACAGAGCACACAGCATAAACTACCAAAAATTAAAAAAGCAAACCACAGCACCAGTACACAACACAGACAGAAGAACATGAATCTATATTCTCCACAACTGGAGCATTCTCAGCTGAACGCTATCAATCCAAGGCTGGGCCCTGTCCCGCATCCTCCTGCCGTTCAAAACTCGAAATCGGACGTCACCCCGCGTTTCGGCGTAGGCTACGGCCTGCCCGTCCCAAGCATCCTGGTAAACTCCTATAACCAAGCTGCTCCAGAGGAGCGCTCCGTTCCCTCCCCGCCATTGTCCCCGAAGATTGCTCCAGTCTCGTACAACGGCCCAAAAGTCACTCTCCCCAGCATCGCAGGCTTGATCAGCAAGCACCCCCTGGATGAGGAAGAAGCAATCAGAGTCAGGCAAAGCTGGCCAGTCGGCATGACTGTGAAGGACTACACTGGAAATAACATGAGATTCCTATCAGAATACTCGGTGTTCAAAGACAGGTCCCCAAGGTACCCACAGACTTACACTTCCCCACATTCATACTACCATGGCTCCTTACCACCTGTCTGTTACGGAAATGCCATGAACGATGCTAATCATGCAAGGTTTAGGTCTCCAAAGCGTATCCTGGACTCGCAGTTCAACAGGGAAAGGGCTTTCAACCGCACAAATAGGAAATACACCGCAGTTGTCAGAGACAATAATAGTTACAGTTACACTTCCCCTCCAACTTACACAACCAATAATTCAAGTTACGTGTACGGTGGCGGTTACCAACAAATATCCTCGTCCCCAGCAAGGCCACACATCCAACAACAACAGCATAAACGTCAACATGCGAAAACCGCAGGTCAGAACTCTTCATCTACAGCCAATCGCCGTTTCGAAAGGAAGGCTAATCCAGCCACAATACCTCCTTTGGCTTCCGCGGCAATTGTCAGCAAAGCACCACAATACGTACCACAAATATCCTGGCAGCAATTGCCAGACTATTCCCCTCCATTATCCACGATCCCTGATAACAAATACTGCATGAAGATAGAATGGAAAGGATCCCAAATGGACTTGTCCAACGATCCACTGCGTGATCAGTTACATCCAGCTGAGTTGGTCCTAGCACAGATTCTACGATTACCTTGCGATCTGTACCTGGATTCAAAGAGAAGGTTTTTTTTGGAGAAAGTCTATAGAGTCAAGAACGGTAAAACTTTTAGAAGAACTGACGCACAGAAGGCGTGTAGAATTGATGTTAATAAAGCATCAAGATTGTTTCAGGCTTTTGAAAAAATTGGCTGGTTGGATGATAAGTACTTCAAAGGAGTAGTATAACTGCTTCTTAGTACTTCATTATGTTTTTGAATTCACATGGATATATTTTTCACTTTTCAACATTTCACATCACCGGTTTGTCATTTTATCATTCATCATTTATCATCGTTATTTTTTTAAGAATCTAAAGGTCAGGGATTTATTATTCGGTTGTACTACTTTTTCATATTTTTTTTTAACTTTTTTGATGATATATATTTATATATACTGTTTCTCAACAATAATATATATCTTACAAGTATTATTAAGATTATTGTTTTTCAATCGTTAATATCATATATTATAAAATAAGGTTGATATATTATTATATTATACATGTATTTTATATGAAAAAGAATGCATTATTATTTATATTTTTTTAAGTTAAAATTTTTGTTCAACACAGGAAAAATCTAGTCACTATCACTAGAATCTTCATCACTACCACTTGAATTTTCTTCATAAACTAATTGTTCACCACTGTCTTTCACTTCAGGTAACTCTAAATCTTTGTGACTTTCAGTGTTTTCAGCTGATACTTCTTCATCAAAAATAATCTTCTTATTTGAAACGACTGGTAGATTTTCAATTTCTGATGAAACGCCATTCAAATTATTCACACTAGCATCGCCATTTTCATAATTATCTGTTAATAATGTACCATCGATGGAAATCACTCTACCCTTTGTGAAAACGTTTCTTATTTTGAACTTTAATTTACCATCGATGTTTTCACCATTTCCATCAACCCAATGGCCCATTGATGTGTTATGTTTAGTAGTGCCAGCTTCGTTTGAAGTGTTTTCAGTTTCGCCTTCCTCAGTTTCATCCCAATCATCGAAATGCTCCTCATTTTGTATAAATGTCCAATCATCTGGTATATAATTTTTATTAATGCTTGCATTAAAAGCATCGTGTATCAATAAACCAATATGTGAAACGGATTGAATGAAACACCAACCTTCAATTATATCTCCAACTTGCGGTTGCCATACAAACATGTCACAATTGCACCAACAAAAGCCAAATGGAGTATCGGCTGTTATTTTAATCAATTTTTCATGAGAATCAGGCGGATTACTTGGATCAGAATCTAAAATTCTAACATTTTGATAACCTAGAACCACACCATTCACCTTAGGATTATATTTCATCACCATTGGATTCAGATGTTGCTTCATAACACCTTGAGCTGGGTTGTTGGCATATATTGGAGCGACAGAAACGTATAATGAGATTGGGACACGCAAAATGCAATTGGATATGCCAGATTCATAGTCAACTGGGTTAGGAATAGAATTTTTGTGCTTCTTAATAAATTTTGCAACAGCAGAGCTATCGGCAGATCTCTTAGACATTGTTATTTTTTTGTTGTCTCTTTCCGCTTCACCATAAAGTAGTACAATAGTCTTTCGAACAACACCAGAATTATATATAGTATATTAATATAAGATATCATTTATAACTGTAGTAAGACTCTTTAACAATCTCAATTTAAAATCAACAGTTTGTAGCTCATCTCAAAATTTTCAATATGTAAATTCATAGTGAGAAGTTTCACGATGAGCTTAATTTTCATTTTTTTTTTTTGAAAAATTTTTAAAGCGTAACAACAACATCATAATATACGTAGCAATCAAGACATAATAAGATAAAGAATAGAGAGTAACCATTATCAGGTTCATGCCATGTAGTTATAAAACTGATCATATATATAGTCCAAGTTAAACGGTAACCAATCAATGTTCATCTTCGCACTATATTGGTAAGAAGTATACTTGATTCTTGGTAGTCGTATTAGCAAAAGATTCCGTGTTTTTCAACAACTTCCTTGAATCGTAAATCTTAAACCATTGGCGGTAAATATAAAGAGTGAATATTACACCGCGTATGTCCTATAACCCAAATTTTATATGCCACAAAAACGAAAACAATTTTTAGTTCTCTCCATGTTAAAAAAATGATTGTACTTCTTGATATAACTAACAAGAATATAAAAAGAAGAACTTGTTGCAATTATAATTACATTATAGTTAGAATCTGTAAATGCCTACTAGATGAACAATAATGAAGTAACCGAAAGGTGCATATATATTATTGAATTAATAAATTTTTACCTTTAAAACCCCTTCACTGCAGCATGGTATGTTGTTTTTTCATGAATATGCATTGGAAGATCTAATGTTATAAGTTTATTTGATTTATAACATATTAGTGTCTTCTTTTTCTATCGCAACGTTTATGTATTAACAAATTCGCACAATTGGGAGCTGTACCACTAATACTATCGGCAATGTTTAAGTACAACTTCATTACAAATCATGTATTATCTGTATTTTAACCAATTATAACTGCATCAGCGGCTATTTTTCATTATTGTTACAGCAACCTGTTTGATCATTATCTACGACCAGAATTTTTTCAATCAGGGAAAAAAAAATATATTTGAAAAGTTTTTTTTTCTCCAATTTGCTCATCTCATCGATTTTTCAATTTTTGTTTGTTCATGCACACTACTATACTCTATATTGAAATATTGTTGTATGGAACATTATGAAGGTTCAGACAGGAATAAAAAAATTTTCCACAGTAAAAGCATTATATTATTAATTTGTTTTTAAATAAGAGGTTGTATACTTTTATTGTTCCTATTTTAAACATTGTGGATTCAATTACAAAGAGGTTAGCGAAAACTTAACTGGATAACCATTGAACAAAATTAAACATGGATATCTCTAAGCCAGTAGGTTCTGAAATCACATCAGTTGATTTTAGCATCTTAAGTGCGGAAGAGATTCGTAATTTGTCAACAAAACAAATTACAAATCCTACTGTTCTAGATAATTTAGGACATCCTATCTCCGGTGGTCTATATGATTTGGCTTTAGGTGCCTTCTTAAGAAACTTATGTTCCACTTGTGGTTTGGATGAAAAGTTTTGTCCAGGTCATCAAGGTCACATTGAATTGCCAGTTCCATGTTATAACCCATTATTCTTCAATCAATTATACATTTACTTAAGATCTTCATGTTTATTCTGTCATCATTTTAGATTAAGATCAGTCGAAGTTCACCGTTATACTTGTAAGTTAAAATTATTACAATATGGTTTGATTGAGGAATCTTATCAAATTGATAATCTAACTATTGGCGGTTTAGATGAAAGTATTACTGATGCAGAAGAAGCTGAAGAAGATAATGCTTTAGATGGTGAACAAAGCTCAAGAATTAAAAACTTTGCTGACTCTTACGTTAAGGAGATTAAAATAAAACGTAACGAATTCGTTGAAATGGCTATTGCTAAAGCTCTCTCCGAAGGTAAGACTAGCGTAAGAGGTACGTTCACTGCTATTATCAACGATGAGAGAAAAAAATTAGTTCACGATTTCTACAAAAAATTATTAGCTAGACCAAAGTGTGATAACTGTGGTATGTTTTCCCCAAAATTCAGAAAGGATGGTTTCACCAAAATTTTTGAAACTGCTTTATCTGACAAGCAACTTACAAACAATAGAGTTAGAGGTTTCGTTCGTCAAGATATGATTAAGAAACAAGAACAAGCTAAGAAGTTAAATGGTGAAGAAACAACTGAAGAGAACTTTGAAGTTGGCAGAAATCCATCTAGAAAAACCAAAACTGGTTCTACCTATATCTTATCTACTGAAGTTAGAAACATTTTAAGAGCTGTTTTTAAAACTGAACAACAAGTTTTACAGTATGTTTTCCATGCCAGACCAAATCTTACTGGTAAGATAGTTAAAGCTGATGATTTCTTTATGGATGTTGTTTTGGTTCCACCTACTAGATTCCGTTTGCCTTCTAAATTAGGTGATGAAGTCCACGAGAACAGTCAAAATCAATTATTATCTAAAATATTGACTACTTCATTGTTAATTAGAGATTTGAATGATGAAATTTCAAAATTACAAAAGGATAAGGTCGCCTTAGACGACAGAAGAATTATTTTCAGCAGATTGATGAATGCTTTCGTCACCATCCAAAATGATGTTAACTCATTCATTGATTCCTCAAAAGCTCAAGGTAATAACAGCGGAAAGTTACCAGTCCCAGGCGTTAAACAAGCTTTAGAAAAGAAAGAAGGTTTATTCAGAAAACACATGATGGGTAAGCGTGTGAACTACGCTGCCCGTTCCGTTATTTCCCCAGATCCAAACATTGAAACCGATGAAATTGGTGTTCCACCCGTCTTTGCTACCAAATTAACATACCCAGAGCCTGTCACCTCTTATAACATCGCTGAATTACGTCAAGCTGTTATCAATGGTCCAGATAAATGGCCAGGTGCTACCCAGATTCAAAATGAAGATGGTTCCTTAGTCTCTTTGATTGGTATGACGGTTGAGCAAAGAAAGGCATTGGCCAATCAATTGATGACTCCATCATCAAACCCAGCTACACATACCTTAAACAAGAAGGTTTATCGTCATATTAAGAACAGAGATGTTGTTATCATGAATCGTCAACCTACCTTACATAAGGCTTCTATGATGGGTCACAAGGTTAGAGTTTTACCTGGTGAAAAAACTTTACGTTTACATTATGCAAATACTGGTGCTTATAATGCTGATTTTGACGGTGATGAAATGAATATGCATTTCCCTCAAAATGAAAATGCTAGAGCAGAAGCTTTCAATTTAGCTAACACTGATTCTCAATACTTAACACCTACTTCTGGTTCTCCAGTTAGAGGTTTGATTCAAGATCATATTTCAGCAGGTGTGTGGTTAACAAGTAAGGATAGTTATTTCACAAGAGAGCAATACCAACAATACATTTACGGTTGCATTCGTCCAGAAGATGGTCACTCAGCTAATAATAAATTGCTTACTATTCCACCTGCTATTATTAAGCCAGTACCATTATGGACAGGTAAGCAAATCATTACTACCGTTTTATTGAATGTCTCTCCTGTTGACATGCCAGGTATTAACTTAAAATCTAAGAATAAGATTAAGGATGAATACTGGGGTCAACATTCCGAGGAAAATGAGGTTCTATTTAAGGACGGTGCTTTACTTTGTGGTATTCTAGATAAGAGTCAATACGGTGCCTCTAAATACGGTATCGTTCATGCTTTACAAGAAGTTTACGGCCCAGAAGTTGCCGCTAAGGTCCTATCTGTTTTAGGTAGATTATTTACTAATTACATCACAAATACTGCCTTCACTTGTGGTATGGATGATTTACGTTTAACAGACGAAGGTAACAAATGGAGAACTGATATTTTGAAAACCTCAGTTGATAGAGGTCGTCAAGCTGCTGTTGAAGTTACTAACTTAGAAAAGGATACAAGTGCCGACGATTCAGAATTATTAAAACGTTTAGAAGAAATTTTACGTGATGATAATAAGTCTGGTATTCTTGATGCTGTTACTTCTTCCAAGGTCAACGCAATTACATCTCAAGTTGTTTCCAAGTGTGTTCCAGGCGGTACCATGAAGAGGTTCCCAGAAAACTCTATGCAATCTATGGCTCTTTCCGGTGCTAAAGGTTCTAACGTTAACGTTTCTCAAATTATGTGTTTGTTAGGTCAACAAGCCTTGGAGGGTAGAAGAGTGCCAATTATGGTCAGTGGTAAAACATTACCATCTTTCAAGCCTTTTGAAACTGATGCTATGGCTGGTGGATACATTAAAGGTCGTTTCTATTCCGGTATCAAACCACAAGAATATTATTTCCATTGTATGGCCGGTCGTGAAGGTTTAATTGATACAGCTGTTAAGACTTCAAGATCTGGTTATTTACAACGTTGTTTAACAAAACAATTAGAAGGTGTCCATGTATCGTACGATAATACTGTAAGAGATGGTGACGGTACTTTAATTGAATTCTTATATGGTGGTGACGCTGTTGATGTTACCAAGGAGTCGTACATGAATCAGTTCGATTTCTGTCTAGACAACTATGACTCTTTATTGAAGAGATATAACCCAGCTGCATTGATTGACTTCTTGGATGTTGACTCTGCTTTGAAGTATTCTAAGAAGACATTAAAACATAGAAAGAAGAATAAGAACGTTCCACATTACTTACAAAATATTAAGTATGATCCTGTACTAGCTAAGTACAATCCAGCTAAATACTTAGGTTCTGTTTCAGAGAAATTTCAGGATAAATTGGAAAATTTCTTAGATTCCAATTCTCAATTGTTTAAGTCTCACAAGAGTGTTAATGAAAAGAAATTCAGAGCTTTAATGCAATTAAAGTATATGCGTTCTTTAATTAATCCAGGTGAAGCTGTTGGTATTATTGCTTCCCAATCTGTTGGTGAACCTTCTACACAAATGACATTGAATACTTTCCATTTCGCCGGTCACGGTGCTGCTAATGTTACATTAGGTATTCCTCGTATGAGAGAAATTATTATGACAGCGTCGGCTGCCATCAAAACACCTCAAATGACATTACCTATTTTAGATGATGTTACAGATGACCAAGCTGATATTTTTGCCAAGTCTATTTCGAAAGTTATTCTATCAGAAGTTATCGACAGTGTATCAGTTACAGAAACAACTACTTCTCAATCACGTTCTTATGTTATCAGTATGAAATTTTACGAGCAAGACGAATATAATGAAGAATATGATATTTCAAAGGAAGAGTTACAGAACGTTGTTGCTAATAACTTCTTGACAAGTTTGGAAATTGCTATTCACAAAGAAATTAAGAAACAAAAGAAAACAACTGCTTCTGATGTTGGTATTGCTATTCCAAAGGCTCAATTAGCATTAGCCGCTGTAGAAGGCCTATCGTCGAAAGTTATGGAGGATAATGACGAAGAGCAATCTCGTAAGAAGACAAAACAAGCTGTTTCTTATGATGAACCAGATGAGGATGAGATTGAAACTATGAGAGAAGCTGAAAAATCATCTGATGAAGATGCCATGGGTTCTGACAAGGATTCTGATTCTTCAGATGATGAATCTGAATCGGATGAAGAAATAGAAAAAGAAACCACTCCAATTAAAACATTGAATAAGTCACAACGTGACAGACAATCTGCTATTATTTCTAACCACAAATTTGTAACAAAGTACAACTTCGATGATGAAACTGGTAGATGGTGTGAATTTAGACTTGAATTGGCTGCTGATACTGAAAAGTTATTAATGGTGAACATCGTGGAAGATGTTTGTAGAAAATCTGTCGTCAGACAAGTTCCTAACATCGATAGATGTGTTCATCCAAATGCTGAAAATGGTAAGCGTGTTCTAGTCACCGAAGGTGTCAATTTCCAAGCTATGTGGGAACAAAATGATTTCGTCAATGTTGATGGTATTACTTCAAATGATGTTTCTTCAGTATTAAAGACATATGGTGTTGAAGCCGCTAGAAACACTATCGTTAATGAAATTAACAACGTTTTCTCACGTTACGCTATTTCTGTTTCTTTCCGTCATTTAGATTTAATTGCAGATATGATGACAAGACAAGGTTCTTATTTAGCTTTCAATAGACAAGGTATGGAAACATCCACTTCGTCATTAATGAAAATGTCTTATGAAACCACATGTCAATTCTTAACTAAGGCTGTTTTAGATAATGAAAGGGAAGAATTGAACTCTCCATCAGCAAGAATTGTTTTAGGTAAATTAAATAACGTTGGTACTGGAGCATTTGATGTCTTAGCGAAGGCTTCTCATGCTAATTAAATAAAAAGATAAATATAAATATACAGAATAAAGAATAATCAATAATTATAAAGAGTCTTTAATTAAGAAAATGCCTGGTTGTATTGTAAAAGCTAGGTTTATCGATCATCGATTTATGCATTCTCGGTTATAGTATATTAGACATATAACATTTTATTTGTGATTAATATGAATATGGCTATATGTGTACGTGTGTTTTTTAAAAAATTTATCATTATTTTAAATAGTACTACATTTTCTAGAGGTTACATACAATATATAAAATATAATATTGTGATATTATTGTAATTGAGGTTTTATAATTAATTTTCATTTTCAGTCGTAAAATATTTATTGAGCGTTAATTTATGTTATGATAACATATATTGGATGGCTTTATTTTCAATCGATCAAACGAGATCTTTTATTACTGGAAAGTATAGGTGAACTTTGTGTGACCGGAGTTGGTTGAGTGATGGCAGTAGCAATATTGTTCGAATCGCGTCTTTTGTTTGGTGAAATAGATGAGGAACGTGAATTTGTTGCGCATGTATTGGCATTAGCAAAATTCATGTTTGTTTTAGTGGAGTTTAAACTGTTTACATTGACATTGCCCCAATACAGTTCATTGGCCCTGATCAATTCATAATAACTTAACAGGCCACTATACCAGATAATTCTCTCATTGTTCAGTTCCTCGAAATTTTCTGTAAGACACTTTAAATGTCTCAAAGCTTCGTAGATATTATATGAAGGGTTTAACTTTAAAACTGTTGATATTAGATAGGCAATCATATTATAATCGTTCCCATCTTGTGATATGATTAATGCTTTTTCCCGTTGATTATACGTTTTCAATATTGTTAATAAATCGTTGAATGTTTTAAATCGATTAATGTCCGAATCATTGAACTCATTAGAGCCATAATAGTACGAAACATCCCCATATAATATACTAGAAAGATTAACTTTATCTGGAATTGGAGATAAGTATCTATTAATGCTGTTATCATCAGTATTATTGTTCATTTTACCATTAACCCGTTGTTCAATATCATTTACTAGATATGATATTATATCTTGTAATTTTTGAGTGTGATGCCTTTTGAACGCCTGAACATCGTCACTATAAGAATATTGGAATTGTTGTCCTGCAACAGAATCTAGTGTATCCAGATTTATAATACATAAGTTATTTGCGATGTTTTTTAGCAATTCATTATCATTGTTATAAATCGTAGCAATGAAATCGTTAATTGATATACCGGTAGTGAATAAATATCTAATATTGTTCTCAGTGATTAAATTTGGATTATGTAAAAGTGAACTTACTGAACTGAAAAAAACTTGATTATCAAGTCGATCTAAACAGACTTGTTGCTGTGATAAATGATAGTTTTCATTGAAATCCATACTACAATTGAACTAGATCAGTCTTGTACAGATGTTGTATAGAAATGAAAGACAAATAAAACAAATAAAACAAAAACAGGTCCCAATTAGAAAAACCTAACTACCACCTCTAAAAAATTTTTTTCAAAATATTTCATATTTCTTATATAGAAAAGTATATAAAAATATAATATTGTGACTTTAGCAATTGACACTTAAACCATTGTTTGTGTGAACCATGAAGCAAACATACCATTATGTTAATGTCTTGCTCTCACTCTCTCAATATCTTAATAGAAATAAAATGAAAATGTCGATGAGCTGAACATTTTTGAAATAAAAATTTTTCACGATTCTTTTTTTTGGTCAATTCCAACTGTTACTTTTCAATTTTTCTCGAGACGTCCGCGCGACCGGTGCGCATCCTCTTTTTATGAAATATGTAATTTCGAAAATAAATTAACGAAAACGCGACTGTTTTTGATCTCTATTGCGGCGTTGTACGGGGATTTCTGTCTGCAATGACATTTCTTTGCGATGAGAATTAATGAATCCAGACGCGTAAAGGGCATCATACTCAATTTATTGACCACTTCACCAATTGACTTTGATGGTAAGTTGAACCTTCCAAGAACTCAATTGCTGACGTTTTCTACAGGGTCATTGTGCATTAGTGCGCAATGACCTGCTGGAGAGGTTGGCGGGAGCAGATCTGGAGAGGACATTGCTTCGAAGAATTTTGATAACATTCTCGAGGAACGCAATGCGTTACTTGATATTTACGAGAACGAATTATAAGGCTGAGCTGTGATTACGTTGTTTTGCTGTCGATTACCGTTGTTAATAGAATTATTAGCAGTAACGCAACTGTTCGTCTTCGATTGTCGATTCCAAATAACAGTAAATATGATATGCGTGTTTTTCAGATACAGCTATTTCTTGCGCACCCATGGTAATATGTCTGTTAGGAACAAGCAGCGAAGAACCACAACAGTAACATTCCCTTGTGGCATATATAAAAACGTCCAGCTTAATTGTGACTAGCAAGGTGTCTTTCCTATCCCGAAGCATCAGGCCATTGCCTTACCTTGAGACTAACAAGTTTGGACATATTAGTAAGCTGTATGGTTGGTTAATTGATCATAATTAACAACAGTAATTCTAATATCGTTCCGCTATCTCGAGTCCCATGCTTTACTTCACGCAGCTGAAATCATTAAATGTTGTAACTCAACCCTAGTAAAGTCGATTAAGTCAACAAGTGCGTATATACGGATTAAGTATCACCGATTGAATTAAAGGTTAAGGCTACTTATAATCGTTTAGAATGAATAATATAACAGAAATTCGAGCGGTAATTAAAGATCAGCAAGGGCTAAAAGAGTTGTTTAGGTGTGTTTCGGTTCGATTATAGTAACAGTACTATAATGAACGACATATGAGTAACATAAAATGCTGAGCTCAGACATATGACAACATTTTTGTTATAATATGAGGTTACTAGCGCCTAGCGGGACAAGTACTTGGTTTAACTTGCCTATGTGTTAATTATAACTACTTGTTATAACTTATATAATCATATAGTAATATAATCTAGGTTATTTGCTGGTCCTTCTATTACATTATAATTTCCCGATTCTCGAAACTACTCTGATCCTAAAGCATATAAAATAGATTGCAATTTATACTATTAGTTTTGATAATATTTTAATGATGGTCCTCTCTATGTGTGGGGAAACAAGCATTGAGACAGTGAGCGGTTCAATGTTATTGGCCTTGACTGGGTGGCTAAGTTATCTGTCAAAATTATTGTAGAGAGAACTAAATATTTATACACTTTGAGTTCGGAAACAACTTATCACTCACTAATTGGAAAGAACTTCTTGAACAATCTTCCAAAGGATAGATGAAAACTTTTCACTTCAATATACATGGCTACGTGATAAACACTGATGTGCAATACAGTACTAATGATCTTTGGAGAATGTCTGAATATATGCACGCGTTCATTCAACGATCAGATAAACTCATTGCTCAATAGTTGAATTCATTACTTTAATATATTAATAGTTGTTAAATTATATACTATATAATTAGATTAATCTCTCTAGTCTCTTGGACCTGGATCAATGAATTATTAGCTATTGATTACCGGGGTTTATATATACATCATATTTCAATCTACCGTTCTGTCCAACGAGACGACGTCGTCGAATTGAACACGTACGGCAGACTGATGGTTCTACAGTACTATTTATGCATTAGAAATTACGCTATTACATTCTTGTAGGCAGTATTGTTTCAGTTTTACAACAATAGTCTCGTATAGAGGTAATATCTGGTATCGTATATTCAGTTATACGTCCAGTGACATTTCCAACTGTCAGAATTATTGTAGTGTATGTGACAGAACTAAGAGTTTATGACACTTTGAGTCCAGAACTAATAGATCACTTACTAATGGAAAGAAGGTCTAGAACAATCTTTCAAGTGGTAGGTGAAAATTTCTCACTACAATGTAAATGGCTACGTGATAAACACAGATGTACAATACAGCACTAAAGAGCCTAGGAGGATGAATGAACACGTACGCATGTTCATTCAACTGTCAGATTAACTCATATATAAGGAGGGCATCTAACTCTATATAGAATAGTTTAATTACACTAATAAAAGATCAATCGATTATTTAACTATAAAGAAGATGGACTATACTAGAGCAACTGAAGTGGCTAATGACACTAACTTAGATGTTGGAACTACCCAACATAAGCGTGTTACTCCACACCAACAGTTAGAACTAGCCCACATAAGCTTGTTTCTTCACAAATACATCATAGGTACCCTAACTTCTGTTATAAATCCAAGATTCTTGACAATATCAGACTCCTGACAGTTAGGGTTTCTTGATAACATTACGTCCTATAAAATTTGTGACATAATGCGAGGTTATATCATTACAATACAACCATTAAGTCGCTTCAGTAGCTCAGTCGGAAGAGCGTCAGTCTCATAATCTGAAGGTCGAGAGTTCGAACCTCCCCTGGAGCAATCTTTTTTTTTACAGCTTCTGCAGTTAAGGAATAATGATATTACACAATAGATTTATAGAATGATCATTGTTTTACTTATTTATGAACTATTTTTTTTAGCTTATATATTAATCTAACAAAGCTATATTTAGGACATAAAAAAACTAAGTTATTGTGCATTATTATTTAATCTCCTTTTAAGTGAATCTACCTCCATTTTTAATCTTTGAACTTCAAGTTCATATAGCCTTTCATTGTTTTGTAAATAAAGAATATAGTCTACTGCTTTTTCGAGTATCATGCTTTTGTTTAGTCTTGGTGTTTCCCCTCCAGTGATATCGTTCATTTGAGCAAACTGAATATTATTCAAATTATCCTGGCTTACGTTATCTTCATTGTACTCATCAGCTACAAACGATGTTTGTTCACTTGCTACCCATGGAATAATTTGTTGAAGTTGCGTTATCTTTGTATTTATATTATTACGGTATCGTTTTTCTATTTTATTATGGGCTTCTTTCTGATGATCTGTTAATTTTTTTCTTGCATATTTTCTTTTCTCTGTATTCTCCCTAATGGCAGAAATTTGTTGAATATTATTATTGTCGTTGTTGTTATTGTTATTATTGCTATCGTTATGATTGTTCATATTTTCTAGATACTTTTGGCTAATCTCGTAGTTAACTAATGGAAATGCAGGTAACCCAGGAGAAAATGGCTGGGGTTCGTTTTCTCTCTTTATCCTAGGATTAAGATCATTGTTCAGCGATGAAGCAAATTCTTCAATATTGTTATAGTTATTTGAATTTTGATAGAAACTATTCGCATTCATTCTATTGAACATTCTATTTGAATTATTATTATTGCTGTTGCTTTCCCCATTTTTAACCCCTTTTGGAGTAGAATTCTTAGATGAATTGCTCGAGACGTCTGGGGATAATATATTTTCTAAAGGTTCAAACCATGATCCAGAAGAAGAATTAAATGAAGAAGAATCTACAACATTTACTGACTTCAAATTCCCACTGGGTACATTATTACTACTTTGAGTTTTTCTTATACGGTTTTCATCAATAGTGCCATTATTATTAATGTCTTGGGTATTGAACTTTGTATTGGTTAAATCAGTTTCTGAGTTTGACAACATCCATTCATCAAACGTTAGTATTGGATCTCCATTTGAAACTTTATCTTCACTATTATTAGCATTGCTGTGTATTGGCATTGTCCTCACTCTGAATGTTTTTTTGAAATTTGCACAGTCCCTCGTAGACCAAATTTTTTGAAAATAAGAGTATCAAAGTTATTGTAATATCTGCGATGTTAACTTGACTCGACTAGTAATCTAATATACTTATGTACGTTCGTTAGATAGTGATATTGTATCGTTCATTTTATTGAAATTCTTATATTTAAAATCACAAACATTGCATTTTACCTTTTAACATATTGTGAATATTTCATTTGAATATAAAATTTTCCACTTTTTCAAGGATATATAGTTAAAGCCTTAAAATATTTATATACATTTACGTAAATATTACGAATTACAAAAGGTAAAAGGTTGATACAAATAAATGTTTATTTAAGTATTTACTTTTATGTATCATCATAATACAAACAGATTTCAAACAGTTGATACACATCAAGAAACTGTGATGGAGAATAGAGCTTAACTTAGGTATGCCAATAAACTTTGATGCATAAGCTTGAAATTGATAGAATGCACATTGAAACAATAGAAGAAAACAATAACAATGGCCCATTTTACAGATGACGTTGTTGGAAATGTTGAAAATTTTCATGAAGATTTCATTTCTTCTTTGGATGATGAGTCATTGATCCGTTATGTTGAGGAGCTATCTCAAGAGAACATCAGACCAGCTGGATCACAGCATTTAGATGATCTACTCATAGATGACAAAATAAAAAATGTCACTAATTTAAATTTTAGTGAGAAGAATAAAATTGCTAAGGTTGAGGAACAAGTTCATTCCGATGATCGTAGCTCTAATTCAAATATAGTGAAGACAGCTCATTATGGCCGGGGACAATATTTTAGAGATAAAGAATTTAAGCAACTTCAACAAGATCAAAAATTAGTTCAGGAAAACCAAGATAAAATTAAAATATTTAAAAATTGTGTCATATATATTAATGGATACACTGATCCAGATAGATTGGTTTTACATAAATTAATAGTGATCCATGGTGGTAAATTCCTTCATCATATGACATCTAAGGGAAGGGTTACTCATATTGTAGCGACTAATTTACCATTGAAGAAAAGGGTAGAGTTTGCTAAGTATAAAGTAATAACACCGGAGTGGATTTTAGATTCAGTAAAGGCTGAAGTACTGCAGCCATGGCAAGAATATTCTTTATTGGAAACAAACGATTATAGGCAACCAAAATTGGATCTAGCAAACCGAACTAATAAAAATGACAATTATTCAGAAATGAATATCGACTGTAATAGTCCTTTATTTGTTGAAAATTATTTTAAAAATTCCAGATTGCATCATTTATCACTCTGGAAAAGTGATTTGAGAGATCAATTTTTGAAGAAATATAGAGATAATAAAATTTTACAGCGTTCTATACCTAAACAAAATGATCAGTTGACTATTCTTCATATTGATTTTGATTCTTTTTTTGCTAGTGTGGCTACATTAGTTGCTATAAGAGATAGAAATCTTAACATTAATTTAAAAAAAGATGCTATTTTAGTTTGCCACGGTTCTAATAATTCAGATATAGCCAGTTGTAATTATGTTGCAAGAAATTTGGGCATTAAAAATGGAATGTGGGTTTCTCATGCAAAAAAGTTGTGTCCACCAGGAACTGTCTTGACCTGTTTACCTTATAATTTTCAAGAGTTTGAAGCTGCTTCTAAAATTTTATATAATTGCTTAAATAATTCTGGCTTATTTGATATGGTACTTCCTGTGTCTATTGATGAAGCAATATGTGTTATGGTCAATAGAAATTACAGTAAAAATGAAGTTGAAGATATCTGTAAAACAGTGAGGAGCAACATTGAAGCTGAGGCAAGAGGATGCAAGATTAGTATTGGGTGTGCAAATTCACTTGTATTGGCACGGTTGGCGTTGAAATTAGCCAAACCTGATGGATACCATATACTGGATCAAGATGAATTTAATAATAATTCTTCTAATTCAAATTTAAAATTTTGGTCTCAATTCAAAATAAATGACCTACCAGGTATTGGATATTCTATTGTTCAGAAATTGAGTGATTATTTTGGTCTTAAAAAAGGTGCAACAGTAGAGCAATTAATTAAAGTATCAACTATGGAAAAACTAAAACTATGTACTGGCTCTAAAGTTAGTTCTAAAATTAGTTTAGCAATTTCTGGTAAAGATGATGAAGAAAGCAGTAAACTTCTATTTCAGCCACTTGAACTTTTCCAAAGAAAGACACTTTCCATGGAGATAAATTGGGGTATTCGATTTGAGAATATTCAACAGGTTGATGTTTTTATTTCTAGATGTGTCGAATATCTACTGAAGAAGTTACAAGAATTACAAAAAAGTGTAGCTCAAATAACACTGAAAATAATGAAACGAGCAGCTGGTGCTATGGTTGATCCGCCAAAATATATGGGTATGGGAAAATGTGATGCTTTCAGTAGAAGTAGTAATTTTGGAATAGGTGCAACAGACCATGGAACAATTTCTACTGAATTAAAAAATTTATTCAGGACACTTAGTTGCCCTCCTAAAGAGCTGCGTGGTGTATCTATCCAATTTACTAAACTTACCGATTTGGCGGAAAACATAAACCAATATAAATTACCTTTCAAGAAAGTTATTTCACTACAGACAGTTAACAATCTTCCAAGTGATCTAAAATTAAAATTTGAAACTGAAATTAAAAGAAGAAACATTGAAATTAAACAGACGAATAAATCACCTTCATCAAAAGTATTGATACCAAAAAACGTACTCAAAAAGTACTCACCCACTAAACAAGAAGAAGATTTTTTGAAAGAATTGCCCACTCAAATACGAAATGAGGTTGCTAGCAATCTCATAATAGAAAAGAAGATAAAAGATTCTAAAGTTGAAGATTTGCATTTAATGGTCCAAACAAAGAAAAACCTAATAGAAAATAGTAAAGATCATTTTCAAGGGAATAATAGTATTTTCCAACCAATTAGTTTTCAAGGTCAAACTTCCTTTAAGAAGATATGCAAATTAGTACGAGAGTGGGTATCTACAACATTACTTGAAAAGGGACCACATAAAAGAGATACTAAATTGTTTAAAAAATATCTTTTAAAATTATCCAATTCCAATCGTCTTTTTCTTATTTTACAATTGATTAAGTTAGTTTCACAAATATTGACTCTGAATCGCATTAAAGCTAATGGCATTGATGGATCAATTAATGTCGGGTTTATGGAATGGGAGAAAATATTACTTAAAGAAATGATTCCCATTCTCAATAAAAGTGGGAACTCTTTTCAATCAAAACAAAAACTGGAGTTTGAGTTTGATATATAATAACTATATAAATTAATTTAAATTGGTAAAGCAACTTACTAAACAAATGATTATTTCATTATCAATTTTGTCTAGGCTTCTACGTAATAAAGAAAAACTAAAATTCATAAACTCATTTATATTTATATATTATAAATTGAGAAGTTAACAAAATTAAAATACGCTAAATTAAAGAATTTAATTCAGAAGTTTAAGCAGTGGTAACTCTCATGGTGTTAGAGTGACCTTCACCAGCCTTGAAACCTTGAACGGTAACAATAACATCACCGTCAGCTAAGACACCGAATTCCTTGGCGACTTTAACACCGAAGTTTAATCTAGATTCAACATCTTCAGTCCAGTCAGCAACTTCTGGCTTAGAGTAGACGAATGGGTAGACACCTCTGTATAAGTGAGAGAATCTAGCAGCTCTTTCGTTTCTGGTAACTAAGATAATTGGACAGTCTGGTCTGTATTTAGATAATAATCTAGCAGTGGTACCAGAAGTAGATAAGACAATGATAGCCTTAGCATTTTGTTCGAAAACAGCGGCAACAGCAGAAGCAGCAACAGTTTCAGTAGTAGAAGTTGGCTTTGGAGTTAAGTTTCTGATATCATCGTAGTTTGGTAAGTAAGCAGTAGCGTTTTCGGCCATTAAAGCGGTTTGAGCCATAGTGGTAACAGCGTTAATTGGGTAGTTACCCTTGGCGGTTTCACCGGATAACATAACACAATCAGCACCATCTAAGACAGCGTTACCAACATCGGAGACTTCAGCTCTGGTTGGTCTTGGGTTGTAGGTCATAGATTCTAACATTTGGGTGGCACAGACAACTGGCTTACCGGCTAAGTTACATTTAGCGATTAATCTTTTTTGGACAGCTAAGACTTCTGGAGCTGGGATTTCAATACCTAAATCACCTCTAGCAACCATAACACCGTCAGTAACCTTTAAGATTTCGTCGAAGTTGTTAACACCTTGTTGGTTTTCAATCTTAACAATGATCTTAATGTCCTTACCATCTTCACCTAAGACGGATCTGATGTGTAAGACATCTTCAGCAGTTCTGATGAAAGAAGCGAAGATCATGTGGACACCGTTTTTGACACCGAATCTTAAATCAGCGGTATCTTTTTCAGATAAAGCTGGTAAATCGACATCGGTACCTGGTAAGTTAACACCCTTGTGGGAACAGATCTTACCGGCGTTTAAGGATTTGACCTTTAAGTTTTTGTCATCAATAACTTCTAAAACTTCGAAAGATAAGACACCGTCATCGACGTAGATAACTCTACCCTTGGAGATAACCTTGGTAATGTTTTTGTAGTCGACGAACATGACTTTGTCGTCACAAGCCTTGGCGAATTTGTCATCAGTGGAGAAGATCATTTCGTGGTTTGGTGGGATTGGGTAGTCAACTTCGTTGATGGTGGTACCGGTTCTGATTTCTGGACCCTTGGTGTCTAAAGCAATAGCTAATGGTCTACCTGGGTATAATTCTTCAGATTTTCTAGCATTGTCAATGACAGATTGGTGGTATTCGTAAGAACCATGGGAGAAGTTCATTCTAACGATGTTTAAACCAGCCTTTCTTAAAGCAACCAAAGCTTCTGGGCTGTTGGTCTTTGGACCGATGGTACCGATGATGGAGGTTCTTCTGACGTTCTTACCGGTGTCAGTAGATAATTGAGTTAATCTTTCTAATCTGGAAGCCATTTTTACTATTGTATGAGTGTTTGTTGGACTCTGATTGTCTTATAAAAGGAAACAAAGAGAAACAAGAAGTAATTTTTAATAAACCCAAAATGAAAATAAATTTTTAACAAGAAGAATTGTAAAATGGAGTTAAGATGAAAAGGAGACTTAACGAGACCAACATGTAATTGGAAAGAATTGTAGAATTTATATCGAGATAAATTACTAACTTATTTATATATAATTGTTATAACATTAAAAAAAATTTTCGTTGAAATTATGAAATGCCAGTAATTAACTGAAAATTTTTGTTTTACTGTTTGGAAATTTCAGCATTTGAAATAACACATTGTCGATTAGAGAAAGGGTTAAAGACTCCCATTAACGACCACATAACAAGAATCCTCACTGAGAAATTTATTAAGTTGAGAGATAAAAAAAGAAAACTGCTTTCTTCTTACCTTAATAAAGTAGTGTGTCCTAATTACAACGAATTGAGCGTACTGCCTGTAATTGAAGATGTACATAGTCGAGTCTAAGCTAGCTGAACCACTTTGACTGAAGTACTGAAAGCTAAAACCTACGTAAAGAAATGCACTACTATGCATGATACAGCTCTGCTACTAATCGAAAACTTGAAATACAATCACGAGCGACAACAACTTTCTCAGTCTCATTCATTGTCTTGATGATACAAAATTTAACTTCCAAGAATCTCTCTCTGTGTCAATTGATACACATGTAACGGAAGAGTTGTATTATACACTTGTAGCTAAGCCATTCTTCTTCCTTAACAAGTGACTAGCCTTACGGTTATATGTAGTTGTTCTTGATCTAATAAATCACTCTGTAGACAGACCTATTTGATTCAGCAGAATAATGTATTGATACTCAAGCTAAGTGAAGACTACTACTACCACTACTTCCTAGCTCAAACAGTTACTTCTGTATTAATATCGTCTTGTTTGACTGTCGAGAGGTTATAAAATATCTGATATTCTCTTGTGACGTTCTTGCAACAACTGGTATATGCATGCACTTACCAGTTAGACCATCAATTAATCTACTCATCTCGAAGTGGTATAATGATACTTGTTAATTTATGAATTATGCACTTACGAAATGAATTTTAGCAGGTTCTTGTAAATGTGAGAAAAAAGAAACGCTCAAGGGTTCTTCAACAGAGAAACGCGCTGGGAAGTGTATAATATCATGTCTCGATATGCGCTTACGAATCCATCAATCTCTTTACGTTTTTACGTTCCCGGTTTCGTGTTCGGTCTAGTTTCGGGTATTTGTCAGTTTTGTCAGTGAGACGCTCGTAGAACATCTTGGATTCCTCTATTTTGGCGGTTTGTGGAATATTTCGGAAGTTGTCTAACGTCTGCTCGTGTGGATGGTGCAGCTCTGGCTGTTCATTTAGTGGATGCCGGTCTGTTTGCTAATGGCTGGGTTTATTAGCAGTTGCAGTGGCATAGATTTTGATGTAACCTAATATTGAAAATATGTATATTTCTCCACTTAATGACAATGACGGTGGTTTAATCATAATGGTAGTGTCACAATATTTCGTTATATATATTTTGAGGTGTCAGTAAAGATTATGTTTTACAATGTGTATGCTAACATGATGAATAATATGTAAATATATATACTATCTACCGGTTGGGGAACAAGCGATTGATAAATTAAGGGATGGAGACGAGTATCCACGGTTTATAGTAACCAGTCTATGAACCTTTCCCAGCGATTTGTGGGTAATATTCTGTTTTCATCCAACTCGCATGTCTTGGTTTCGATCTCGTCTAATCCTGTGATCACATCGATGTCTTCTACAGAATAAGCAAGTTTCATTAGTGGATAGTCATTCTTGAAGTGGTTGTAAACTTTATGACCGACATATAGAGCCAAAAAAATAGGTAGAGTAATGTATGCAGCAATGAAGTCTGAAACATTCCAAAATTTAGGAATGAAAGTCTGATAACCATTAGTTATGGTGATGATACTGACAACGGTTAAAGACCAAAGAATTAAGTAAGGTTGTCCCCACGTTTTGAATGGCATTCTGTCGTAGAGGTTGTTGTAAAATATAGCTTTACGGAATCTTAAATATGCAATACATGCACAGATCCAACCCAAAAATCCAGAAATAGTGCTGATGTTAGAGAGCCATGTGAACACTCTAGCAGCAGACGATGATGCGTTCAAGTACGCTAAACAGGAAATCAAAGTAGAAAGAATGACAGCCATATATGGAACCCCGTATTTGTTGATACGACCAAAGATTTTTGGAGCAGTACCATTTTGTGCCATTGTGAAAAGGGATCTAGAACTGGCAAACATAAACGCATTACCAGATGACCAAGCACTAGTTAAAATGCACGCATTGATGATGTGTGGCAATACCTCAATTCCAGCATTTTGAATCCCAATAACGAATGGAGATGAACCGGCACCTGGGGTGTTATTGGACAAGGCAGAAGCTAGTACTGGGTCATTCCAAGCAACGATGACACCGATAGCCAAAGTACCTAAAATGTAAAAGAACATTAATCTGTAAATAAATCTCTTGGAAGCTTTAGCGATGTTTCTTCTTTGATCGGAACATTCAGAGGAAGTTAAGGCAACTAATTCAGGTCCTAAAATGAATGCAAACGCACCTTTAATAATACCACTATAAATATCTAGGAAATTTCCCAAGGATCCGTCAGTGACATGATGGGCAAAGGCACCTGGATTTTTCCAATAACGGAACCCTAGTCTGTCGTGCGAGGGACCACCACCCCAGAATAAGATGAATGAAAGGATAATTAAACCCATTATGCATAGAATTTTAATACTGGCGAACCAAAATTCAGTCTCACCAAAATATTTCACTGAAGACATATTTAATAGGAAAATGATTGCTAGAAATATCGTGATCCATGCTGCTTTCGGTACAGCAAGCGTCCAGTATTCTACCACTCCTGCTGCAGCAGTACATTCAGCCGCGACCAATATTACATAACAATAAAAATAATTCCAACCAGTTGCGAAAGCTAGAGATTCGTCAACATATCTTTTAACTAAATGCGTGACAGATCCCGCGGAATCATGTCCGTCACCAGGCAAATAGCAGACCATCTCCCCTACAGCATTCATAATAGGATAAATTACACTAGATATTATACAATATGCAATAAATAAACCTGCAGGACCACAAGTATGTAAAGTTGAAGATGTACCAACAAATAACCCTGTGCCAATACAACCTCCAAGGGCAATTAACTGAACATGTCTAGATTTCAGGCCTTGTTTCAGTGTATTAGTATAGTCTTCTTCGAGACTATTTGTAGAAGTGTCAGAAGAAACAGTTAACACTTTATTCAGCCCGGAATCTTTTTTATTAAATCTATCGTCAAGACTATCATCTAAGTTCATTTGTTGCGCTTCCATATCACCTAATTCCTTTAATTCATTTTTGCTTGAAGGAATATCCTCCAATTCGTAATTGTACGTTACTTGACCACGATTATTAGCCATGGTGTTTGTTTGTTTTATCTGAAAGTTGTTATTCCAAACTATTTTGACAATTCGTGAACTTTTTGTTTCTTTTGAATATATTCTTAAATGTTGCTAGTGTCCTAAGCTTCAAGAAAATAATACAAATAATAAAAACAAGAATCCTATCCAGTATACAATTGTTGAAGTATCATTAACCAAATGCTTGTTGAAATGATTAATATATCGTCTTATTTATATAATTTATTTCTATACCATTAGAACCAAAAATACATAGAAGTTCAGGTTCATATCAAATATGTCATTTATGTAAAATTAAAGTCACTTTGTTGAAAATCACAAAATCATTCTTAAGTATCTGAAACAAGTCTTCAAGCTGTTGTTGATGTTGTTCGTTAGAGTAAGAATGGTAGAACATTCAAAAAATGAATATATCATTTTGAGTTAATTGCTTTCTACATTAATCAAAGAAGAGCTCCTACGCATCGTACTCAAATTTATCTTACCTTCTGAAACTAGTCCATTCTCCCTAATAAGTACCAACCATATCATCCACATATCAATAAGATACTGTCTGTTTAACAGTTTTCAGATATCATGAAATCAGAAAACCCATATAGATAGGTATATCGCTAAACTAGATAGGAACAGATAGGAGACTTGACATATTTGATACGCTAATTCTGTTATCAATATTTTTCTTATCCACTCCACCCGACCCGACCCCCCTCCCTTCTCCTTCCAAGCCTCTACGGTGAGAACATAGCAATTACGTTTTTTCCCGAAAATGTTTGTTCTAATCAAAAGGCTTTACCAATCTTTAATTGATTGCATGGCTCATGACTCCGAAGAAAGAATGTGGGCATATGTTTTCTTTTCTGTTCTTTTCTTTTTTTTGCCCGTTTCCACTCGAAGATTATGGATGTTCTCGAGGATTTCGAAAACGAAAAACAATGACGAATCCGAAGATGGAATTAGCGACACGTCGGGATTCAATTCGCAGAGCAACTGGGAGGGGTGTAATATTATTTATTATACGGAGGGAACAGATGGACAGAGAAGGCAACCGCGCTATTCTTGATGTCTGTTTTATGTATTCCACCCCTAATTGTCCTGTTGTGGAGATAATTCAGTTTGGCACTAAACGTACAGAAGCAGCAGAACCTCACTCATTGATTGAGAGACGTGCACGCAATATCGATTGCTATATGATGTACCTTTGGCGATCGTTAACCCCGACGGTCTTACCCAGTGTGGCAGAGGGGGAAGGTGGGGTATTGTCCTGGCGACGGTCACGTTAAACTTCATAATGTGACATGTCCGATAAACTGACGCCGGGAAGGGGGAGTCGAGACAAGTGGGGTAAGCAGCTGATTGCCGGCGCGTCACAGAGTTAATTCGGTATTGAGTCACACATGCTTCACATGACTTGTTGTGCGTGTGTTATTCAGCATTGCTAGCTAAAATGATCCTAGAGAACCTGCTCCAAGTGGATTACTACTCAGACTCTCTCTATCCCGGGATTGCGGGCCCGGCGTAGAGAGAATTTGAAATATTATATGTCACAAAGATTTGTGGTAGGGCTATTGTCGTTGCTTTATTGCAGCATTTCGAATCGAGAAAAGGATTTGCACGAGCTGTTTCTTTGCACGTGACTTACACGTGATTGTTTGAAAAATAAAAATTTAACAAAAAAAATATTGACACAAAAACAAAAATAAAAATGAGCTATGATACAAAAAAAATAACCGCCAAAGGATTTGGAATAAACAGATACACACCCACATATAGATATACGCAGTTCTAGGAATATAGGAACTATTTCACGTTATTAGATGACTACAGATGAGAGTAAGCAGCTTTCAGACTTTATTGGGCTGTCTAGCGGCTTAGATACCGAGGAGTTACTGGATGCTTTGCAAGAGTACTGTTCAAGAGATAATATAATACAAAAGGAATCAGATATTATTAAGATCATAAATAAGTTTGAAAATGACCCCTCCTTATTGACAAGACACTTATCTACTATTATCAAATCTTTAGTGGAGCTGGTGTTGCCATCTGGTGTGGATGCTGATGGTGATTCGTTAGATCTAATTGTCACAATCGGTAATGTTTATTATGAGCTTTATAAAATTGTTTCAACTAGAAATCTTGGGAACTATTTACCAACAGAAATTTCAAATTTGGCAGAAATAATAAACTTATACCAAATTAATAGAGAAAATTTGATTACGGGTCATGTCCCATATTCTTGGAAACTAGATTTTTTCTTGTTGAGTTGGTTGAATGTATTAGTGGAATCTCCATTTAGGTTCACAAATGATAAAGTCATATTGGCTTTGATGATGCAGGATGGGTTCCATGAATCAGAGTCCATTCTGAGATTTGATATTATAAACTTGAAATCAAAAGTAACGGCAAATCTGATTATTAAGAATATCGATTTGTTTGATAAATCATTATTAATTGGGAATTTTACCTTATTAGATTTCTTCCTTAAGAAATTAATAATATTGCCAACTAATAAGATTTTATCATTGATATCAGCATTTAAAAATGATATAATTGATTTGACAATCTTTTTATTAAATTTACAAGTTGATAATGAAAATGAACTCAATAGGAGAAAATTATTGAAAATATTCAGTAAATTATTCAAATTAAATTACTATTTAAATAATGGAGAACTTTTAATAAGAATAATAAAAAAATTTGAAAGAATAATGTTTGATTTGAAATTACTTAATAGTGGTGATTTTAGGTATACGCTTTCAAATAAATATTCAAATGTAATACATTTTTTGAATTATGAAATTAAAAATACAAAAATGGTTAACCAAATAATTAATGGAAAAATAAACAAAACAGTTAAAATGTTAGACAGTCTCGAATTAATAGATACAGATATCCTTCATTTGACTTTGTTATTTATCGCCGACAACATCAGTATTATTTTAACCAATAATATAGTTGACATTGATTTTTTATTCAGTAAAATATTTATCAAGACTATAAATTTCCAGAAACTGGAAATAAATAATAATAATACCATTATTGTTGGGGGCAATAATATTAAAGATGCAACAAATTTCATCCTTTGGTCGATATTAAGATCAAATTCAAAAATAATAACAAAAAAGACAATCGATTTGATATTCATTCATTTGTTGACGTCTTCACTATATGATAATGAATTAATTATTAGAAAATCTTCAAATGCTGCATTGCAAGAATTGTTAGGAAGATTCAATAAACACCTAGATCTTGATAGTTCCAGAATAATGAGAATTATAGAACTTCCCATTACAAATCTTAATGTTAACTATGAAGAAAATACAGTAAAACTTTATAAAAATATATTTGATGAGGACATTAGCAGGCACTATTGGTATAAAATTTTGGAGTGGATGGTATCGTTTAATATATCAAAAAAAATAAAGATTTTAAAGACCTTTCTGTTAAATCTGAATTTAATAAACAATTTTATAAGTTTATCAAATTACAATAATACGTATGAAAAAAATATCTATCATCGAATAATTCAAGAAAAACATAATTATGATTTGGAAAGATTACTATTTTTATTGATTAATTATTACTCGAAGTTGGAACACAATACCACACATAAAGAAAACCTTTTAACGCAGATTAATAAAATATTCCACGATTTATCAGATACCCTTGAATTAAAAAAATATAGTGCCAATTCACCTTTCATATCGTTCCGTGTATTATCGATATTAGAATATTTTAAATTTATGATTGAACTAACTTTATCGAATATAAATAATTCATCATCATATCCTATAAGCTTTCAATTGAAAATGGATGACATTTCACTTATTATCAAAATATTGCAAACGATAAATGATTCTTCTATGTTTTTTGACGATATAAAGTTAAAAGTTAATTATATTGTTTCCAAAATTGAAAAGGGTAGTCAAATTTATAAAGATACAGAAACTGAAGAATACTTTTGGTCTAATTTTGAAAAATTACTGTTTTATAATAACGCTTTTGCATCCTTCTCTCTGCCATATCTGCATTATAAATATTTTTTACAATTATTTTTAAAATGTTTGCAAAAACTTAACTGCAACTCAAAATCAATTATTTTACATTCACTAACGCCATTATTTTCTGAACGTTATTTTGAACTTAATACTATAAGTGATCAAATATTGTTAAAAAGAATAATTATTAATTTATTGAATGATTATACTATTACTGAACAAGGTGATATCGGTCGATTAGTTAGGACCAGCTCCATAAAGTTAATTGAATGTAATTTTTCCCTGTTTTTTGAGCACGCAGATTCTAATGAAGCAGGTGAACTACAAAAAACTCTAATTAGTAATTGTTTAAGGTTACTTGGTGAACCGCAATTAGAAATCAAACAATTAGCATTTAAAGTATTGAAGAAGAAGTTTGGTTACACAAAAGAAACTACTAATTCAATAGATTTTGATATTTTGCTGTTTCAGCATAAACAGTTCGAAGGAAAATCTAGGGCTTTTTGGGAAGGTTTTTTAATGACGTCAGGTGCAATCCACACAACAGATATTCAGTTAAAATCTTCAGTTGATTCCTTCATATACTATTACTCAACTTATTTGGAAACTGGTAACCGTAAAAAAGGTATCACAAAACTTGAGTTATGTAATGAATTATTTAGGATAATCCCCAATGCTAGTAAAATTATTGAAAGTAAAAAGGAATCTTGTGTAGATCCTCTTACTGGTTCTGTAGGTCAGGATATTTTAAAAATCACCACATCATATCTGTACTTTTGGAGTAGAGTACTAGAATCATCGTTAGAAATACCAAGGGAATTCAATTACGCTGGAGCCTATGGAAAATTATATAATCTACAAATATTAAAGGGAAGCAGCTTATTAAAGTCGATAACGATTAAAATATTACCATATTTTGTTATATCACACTCTTCGCATTTTGGAACAGATCTATCCAACTCATTTACTAAAACAGTTATACTTCGTCTTTTAAAATTAATTAATAGAGAAATAATGATTAAAAAAGACTCGCATATAAACGGATCGCCTACTTATAGAGCCTCTGTGGAAGGTTTGGCGAAGATATACATATATTTTAACAATTTTTCAAAACTTAGCTTATTGGAGCAAATCACAAATGATGTAGGAAAGTTTAATAAATTAGAAGAGAAAGAATTCCTTTGATATATGGATATTAAGAGATATTGTATTGGGAATATAATATTGATATATACATGTCTATAGTGTCACAATTATAGTTTCGATTGTAGAGGTGTCAAATTGGAAAGAAAGGATTTTAATTTTGTATCAAGTTTCTTGTCATCTGTATAATAATAACTATGATACGATGAAAAGTATAGCTCATTATCTTCATTCATCATTATCGATCTATAATTATTAGATCTAATATTTTCTTCAGTCAAAGGATATATTCCTTTGTTGCCAAATTCACCGAGGACAGTCGCTTCTGAAAATTCATTTTCCTTCTTTGAATTATTGGCATACAAATGGATCTTATCAAGGAATTTGATAGCTTCTTTAGGAATTTCATTGGATCTGAAAAACATTTCTATCTCATCCGGTAACTTCCAGCTTTTTTCGGCATCATTCAGATAAAGCGTATCACCTTCTAATATCAAATATTTCAATAGAAAATAATAGATAGTTTCAGTATCATTATTAGATAATGCCGTTTTGAATAGCGAAATATAGTTGCTGCATGATATTGTGTAATTTAGTTCATTATGGTATTTCTCTAAAAATCCTAAAAGAGTTTGAGAAGTTAATTTTGCGGATGGTCGTCTTTCTAACAGCTTAAATAAAATATTAAAACTGGTAGATTTTTCCATTCCTTTTAAATTAGTAGTCAATAAAAAGAGTTCATTTGATCTTAAATCAACTGATAAATAGTTTAATATGCTTAAAACATCTTGAAATTTCATTCCTGAACTTACCAGGTATGATAGCAGAGATTGCAAATATAAAACTTTCAAAGGAGTAGATAAAGTCGATGCTACTATATTTCTTGTAATATACTGGTTCCAAAATTCAATATTTTGGTCTCTATCATTAAAACATAATTGTAGAAACGTGTATTCGCCAGCACTATTAAAAGGGTTGATATTTCGATTATTTAAGTCTATCATAATTTTCTCTACTGAATCAGAACTCTGCAATATCTTCCAGTCAATAATCAAATTCTGAGAATTGTCCATTGAGTCAAATGAGACAATCTCCTTTTTCAGTTTAAAGGAACCTTTTTTTTCACATAAATCTAACAAGACAGACTTATCGTGATCATTAATATTTATAGACCATTTTTTCATGTATTTTAACAAAATGATACTTTCTTCTTCAGCATTTAATAACGTAAGCTTTTTAATTACATTTAAAAATATAGGTTCCAACAAATCTCTTTGATCAGCTGTAATCTTAAACTTTTCATGATAAATATAAAATTCCAAGTATTCCAATAATTTTGTTATTTCTGAAGTCTTATGATAAAAAGTTAAATTTGCATAATGAGTAAGAAATTCTGGTAGGTTTTTTTCCTTAAAATATCGTATTGTTTCATGAAGTAATAAAACTGATTCAGTATTACAAATGCAGGTTATGCAGTCTCTATAAAATCTATAATTATTTGAGATGCATCTGTCACTTATAATGGTATTATAAGTTTTTATCATTTTCAAAGAATATTTAGCTAAAGCCATTTTTGTTGTATAATCCACGTCTTTAGAGGCTAATTTTTTAAGCATTATAGAAAGTTCATTATAGAATTCAATTGGTAAGTATACAGATGTTCCTATTGAATTATTATTTCGAGTAACCCAGTTTATATCAGTCGCTTTTAACTTTGCAAGTAACCTAAAATATGAATCATTATGGTCAGAGGTCCTCAAGTGTTGTAATTTCTGCAGAACTTTAGGTATAAGTAACGTTATTGAGTCATTCTTAGCATGTTTAATCTTAGTTGACAAACAATTTTTTATCCAAATATCGGTATTCTTATCGACATTATTAATATTGATGTTTTGATTTATGTATGAGACAGGTGATGGTGCATTGTTTTTACTAATATTTAAAACTCTGTTTGTTATGCCGATAATATCTGAAGCAATATTAGTTTTATTTCGTATAACCATTTCCAAATTGATTGTTCAATGTTTGCTGTTTGATAATTTATTTGTTGTATTTGTATCAATTAAATATTTTAATTACTTATAAGTAGTTAATTTGGTGCAAGCTGAACAATTAGTTCTACCTTTTAATTATGAATACGTGAAAAGTGATCTTTTTGTTTCTTATAAGCACAGCAGCAGTATCGGTATATATTAAGTGGCTGGATAAAGAAGTTTCAATTATATTTCGATATAATATATTAATTAGTATTCATGAGACCAATCACTTGATTCATATATGACCATACACTGGCTGATACGCTGAGAAGTGAATAAATCATTTAAATTTGACTAATTCAGTAATTATATATCTATTCAAACGATATCAATTCTATTGTTTTCGAATGATTTTCGAGAAAGTATTTAACATTTGGAATACAAGTATTTATTCTAAGATAATTGTATTTCAATAGTAATTTAAAAGAAGATGATTCTAATTTTATATTTTTGTATTTATTTCTTACTTACTGTCCTCGAAGTTTCTGTAAAATACATTAATATAAATTAATATCATCTTTTGTAACAAAATATAAATATTGAAAACATTATCTTAAACTTTTTTATCCAAGCTAATCATTTGAGAAAACTAGTATTGGATATAAAGTTGATGAGTCTGTATATAACTTTCCTTACTTGATTTAATGATTGACCAAATAGGATAACATATAGTTAAACTAAGAAAGAGTAGACATCACATTTGTTATTCATATAACTGAAATAGGCAAACGTCACAATCCAAATTGGAACAGAAAACCACTCAATATGTTAAACATCCCTTTAGAAGATGAAATGGTTTCTGATCGTGACAGAAATCATTGGTATAAATACCAGGGTTTTCCAGTTATGTAAGATAATTCAAACGGTCTTAATTAACTTTGTAATTAGTATATTTTATATATTATTTATTTTATACAGATCCCCAAGGAGAATTATAATATATACTGACTCTAACAATGAAAAATCAATTAAAATCTATTATTCAACATTATTCATGTAACTGGAATAGACAAATGTCACAATATAAATTGGAACATAAAATCATTTGATATATTTAATATGTGTTTCGAAGTTAAGACCATATCATGATCGTTACAGAAGTCAGAGATATAAATACAAAAGGTTTTCTAACCATGTAATAAAATTCAAACTATCTTAATCAAGTTATACAATAATCATAGTTTATAATTTACTCATTATATATAGGTCCCTACAAAGAATGATAATGTAATACTGATTCTTAAACAATGAGTACTCAAGTAAAATCTAATAATGAGCAACTAGCAGAACGTTCTCTCTCCATTCTTGTTATATTTAGATATTATACAAGTTTTAGATGATTTCTATGAAGTAAATTCAGTTGGCGCGGGCTGGTAGCACTAAGCGAGATATTGTGAATGGTTATTACAGTGAAGAAATCTTTTTTATCAACCAAGATTTATAGGCTGTTTTGGTATCAAATATCGTATTTTCTTCTAATTTAACCGTTTTGGGCCTTTATCTAATAATCATGTTTCCCAGTTATCAATGTTCGATATATTCAACTCGTCTATGGAACTAAACTTTACATTCGCCTTTAACTAATAAAATAATAACAATTTTTATCGGTATCAAGTATCCTGAATAATCCACATTGCAACTAATCTGAAATTAAAAAAAAATTATCATTCCCTTCAAACAGGTGTTCTTAGTAATATGCAGACGAACTTGGCATATCTAAACCCAATTTTATTTCGTATTATTTCTATTGCCGACCCCCTTCAAGGAAAGAATTCCGTTTTGTTCTTTAACTATTGACACGTATCAATATGCATAATACTTCTGCAGACCATTCTTACAAAAACCCTAAGAGCAAATTATAAGTTCGATGCACAGGAAATTTCGTTACGATTAAAGTTTCGCGAATAGTTCAAATGAATCCCACACAATAATAAAAAGCTCTTTAATTATTGAAAGCTTAACCCACTCAACCCACTATCTTACAGAATAATAGAACTCTTTCAATTAACTGCAACCTAGTGCATATCCTTCATAACGAACTTATTATGACACTATTCCTAATATGTGCATCGAACAGTTCTCTGTAGAGATCTCTAAATAGGAAATCATATTAATTCCAATATTCGAAAAAGAATGCATAAATTGTATCTAATTTCTTTTTTGTACGAGTTTTCTCAGCCCTACCCACGTTTCTTATATTTTTATATTATTCCGATTTCGAATTGTTACCTAATAACCTAAAACGTCAGAGAAAGTCTTTGAAAAATGAAGTTCTCCAAGAAGGTCCCATGGGATTATTTACTTAAGAAATAATACCAAGAAGAAAAATAGTTACTGCTGCATGTCATTAAATAACGGTAGCACGTATTATTGTTTTCGTGGATGTTTGTGTCTGATTAATTTATTAATTCTCGGATAAACGCCATACTCTCTGAGAAACTATCTGAGAAAACACACACTATTACTAATTTACTTATTTATTTATCAGTTCTACGGCCTGAGGTCTATTAATTAACTTATGTTTTCTGCGGGCAATGCGGTGATCTTAATTGATTTTCGAACATCGTTGGCGGTTTTCTATGCGGACAACCGAACGAGATTGCTGTACGGCTTATTTGAACAGAAAAGGAACAGAATTACCCTGGAATTATAAAGAAAACTTCTCTTTGGGAGTATCAGTTTTCACCTACAAGGAACTCAGGTTTAGAGGGGCAAGCTGAGATAATTGTTGATTTTTCCTCAGAGGTTTGCTCTTTAATGTTCGTTTCTGTTCCCCGACATCTACTGTACTTGCAAGTTATCTTATTTCGTCAAACTATCAAATTGTCGTATGGTATTTCATAGATTCAATGCCAAGCATACGTTGTAAAAGGGAAAGAGCAAAAGTAAACGTATCAACTAAGTAACAATTTCCAGTAGTTTACAAGCTTTCTAATTGAAGTTTGGGGAGATGATGTTAGAGAACTTGTAGATTCTTTTATCCAATTAGTTGGACAGCTACAGTTATGCAAGAAGCATTTTAGGAGTTAGCCAGTCCATATCGCCTTCCATTTTCGGCCCCAAGTATGGCATGCCTGGACAGCATTACCTTCTCAAGAGAAGTTTTTAAGTTCTTATCATATTTTCTTTCTGGAAAGGATTTCCTCAGATGCAACAACATGGTTGTAAATGTAACTTGCCGCCTTTTCTGTATCGAGCTGATCAGAAGTATTAAGATGCAGATAGTCGTTAGTATCACAGCTGGCCATGTTTCTCTTAGATCGATATTTTCTATTGTTATAATGAAATAGATAATAGCGTGAAATTGTGATTCTAACAATAGAGTGGTTCCAAATTTCCTTTTCAAGATATACTGCGTCTTGTCGGAATTCTATTTGAAACATACAACAAGTTATTATTTGCCAGTATCTTACACAAACTGCCGTTCCAAATAGGAATGAAATACATGTCTTCAGTAGCAATGTATTTTTAGATCATCACTATCTCTGTTGCAACACAGTCGAGGTCACTTTCTTAAACTATCTATCTTATCTCTCCACCACCACCAGTGATCTCAACTTTGCAATATTCCCTCGTTATCGCGAACCGCTCATGCACACACCTGCGAAGCAAAGTCAATGAAAAAGAAAAGGAGCGTCTTCAAGATACACACACAAAAAAAAGAATGTATCGTCTATAAAAAATACAGATTTCCACCATCTTAGCTCAAACAATTGCAACCAAATACTATTAATTGCAACAACTAATTTTATAGATAGATGCTAATTTTGTATTGGGCAGATAAACTCAATTGGGTAGTTCTTAATATTTTCCCAATTAAGAAAAATCTTGAAATGTTGAAAATTTGAAAAAACTGTGAAAAAAAGAAATGAGATTTCTGATAATAATTGAAATATGAGACAAAGTAAACGGAATATAGGCAACTTTTGAAAGTGCAATTGCAACCAAAGAAGAAAAGCTATTATGTTAGTGCAGGGGAAGATGTGAAATCCACCAATTTGCATTCGTATTTCATTTTTTAATGTATCTAATATTTAAATTACTTATACCACCACAGTCAACTCTTGTAATAAAAAAGCATCCGTTAATTACTTACACATACGCACACAATTGTCATTTATATAATAGATACCCAGCTCCTCCTCCGGATAACAAATAAATCTAAACCAAATGAAATTGGCTTCCCGGAAGAGCGGTATCAGTATCACTATCGGGACTTTGGTTCTTGAGTGTTTCTTTGTTGAGCAGAGCAATCGAAAGAAAATGGACGTGAAAGCAGCAGGATATGCGATCTAAGTACGGCAAAGACCACTGCTTCTATAGCCCTCCAAATAGCCAAAAACTTGCAACACACAGCAAACGGCTACTATTACAGAGAGGTTCTGTTTATTCTGGACCACACACAGTAAGATAAGTAAGTGCATAAACAGAGATGGGACAGGTTCTCGAAACTAGCACAAGATATCGTCAACCTTACCACTGTCTCTGCGAGTGTGAGCTAAGCTAGCCTTGTAAAAAATTTATCGTTCGATTCCTTGTTCAAAATTATATTAGACCTAACCTAACTTGAGTGCAGACTAAATTTCCAGTGTTTACTGTAATAGGCATAAATGTTGATTTTGCAAAGGAAAAAAGAAAAGAAAAAAAATAGAGAGAAAAAAACAACCTGTAAACACAATGCACATCGAAATGTATAGACACTGACAAACGCATGCACGCACTCATGCGCCATCATTCTGTAAGCGCAGTTGCACTCATCTAAAATTAATGTTTTCTTCGGCTGTCACTGCCCCTTGTCTCTACTGTACGGGAAACATCTTGGAGAAAACCTGGTCCCACTGTCACTACATGTGCTGCAAGGGAGAAGGAGGGTAGCCATCGTTTTGTGAATGAGAAATTACTAGTTCCGTTGCTCACAGCGTTTGTTGGCAGGACCAATCAATCCAGCGGTGGTTATCAAATCGTAGCCGGGTTTTTCTTCACCGACACAAATGGTGTTCATTCAAGTGGGGCGTGCTGTCCACACCGAATCCTTACTAGTTCGGAGGCTTATTTGCTATTTCTAGCGTCTGCGCGCTATCACAGCAAAAATCAGTGTTGCTTTGTGCTCGCACTACTAAGTACCGTATCTTTATTACATGTCCAAAGAACTCTGCGCACACAAATACTTTTGTATCAGACACTTCCGTGAATGGAAACTCCGTAGGAAACACTGACCGGCGTGTTAAAAGATCCCGCAGACAACATACCATGCGTACTGGTCTTAAACAAGTATGGTCGATTTTACTGTGGGCTCTCAGTAATTTTGGATCAATACTGCATCAAGTAAACTAATACCAATTATCAAAGTTATCTCCGAGCGAATATGTAACAAAATACTTCACATATCCTTGACATCATGAAACTTTTGTACCTTGCGTTGCAGTTCAAGAGACAGTTGTAAGAGAAGAAGAAACGATGGACCAGCGACTACGACAAGATCAGTTTAGACATGCAATTGGTTTTAATAAACCGTTGGACCCAACCATTTTGCCCACTGCAAATTAAATATAGTATATCACTTACGATACGTTAATTGAGTAAAAGACACTGCTGCCACAGAGCTGCTACTGTCCTGCAAAGGCCTGGCACTGGCAGCAGATGTGAGATGATTTGATATTGTGCAGTTGCAATACCTTACAGCTTCCAGAAACAGTGGCCTATCTGTAACACGGTAGCACTGTAGCTTGGTATGCCAGCATTATTAAGACCAATCTTAAACAACTTATTCAAACTGGATCATCACCCATCGCTCGTCATATCTCTACCCCTCCACCTATCTATATCTTGCCTCATCACTCTGGAATTAGATATCATGCACAGTGCGAGCTACGCCGGTTCTATATCTTATGGACATACATGCATAATAACCAATACCTACTATATGCTTCCTCTTCTCAGCTGCTATTCTCAAAGCATGTTTCGTTTTTTGATAGCTTTTCTACGTTAGGTCAAGAAACTTTTCTCACTGTAATAAAAAAAAATAAAAAGAAAAACTATTAAATATATCAATAAAACAATACAATTTCAGATATTAATTTTAACTAAGGTGTCATACGAAAAATCCATTAGTAGTAAGTATACTATAGTTAATATCATTGAAAAGTTTTAATGAACTCATATGTTCTCCATTAATTTCTACAACCCGTATATGAGCTTCTAAGGTCTCTCTCTCTAACTCAATAGGAAAGCACGCTTGTTATAGCCTTAAATTTATTGCTTTGCTGAATTTCATTTAATTTTTATTGAGAGACTATACAATTAATTGTAATCTTTGAAATGTGCAGTTGATTTCTTTGCATTTTCGCTGCTCCACCTATTAATGTAACTGTGTTCTAGACATCCTTCTCTGTATCTCTCTGTTTCCCAAATGAAGTAAACTCAATTTTAAAATTATATTCAATACATGGATAGACCTACTCTCAACTCTGGATTCAATACTTGTAAACTCACTTTATATATATATACATTGCATTTTGAAATGGATAAGAAAACCCACCATTTTCCAAGTCATTCTTTTTAATTTATTAATTTAACTATTTCATGGCAAGATATTATCAAGCATCAACCTCATTCACTTAAATTGTTTAAGTCTATTCTTAATTAAGTTTAATAGATTCATCAATTTAAAGATAAAAACCAAGAATCACTTTTTTTTCTGTCCATTCTGCACTTGCTCATATTACGATTACCTTGGTTCAAGTTTTTATATTACTGATTCAATTATAATTAACTTTAAACTTTTGTGAAATCATTATTTATTAACACTGATTTTAATAAAATTGAATAACATCCTCTGATATTAAAAAACTGTTTATGAAATTTAAGCCGCTCACTTTCTAAAGATTCCGATCATAAGCATTTCTACTAACTCAATCATCGCAAGATTTATTATATTCTTACAGAATCTCATTCGCTACCTCTTTAACTTTTCGCTCTCCCTCTAGCATGTCTCATACCATATCAAATAAAAATGATAGGATGCTCAATACTTCACAACGTGGTATATCTCATTTGGCATATTTCTCGCATGTTAGAAGAAATGTGACTAAGGTAAAGTCACAAAATCCAAATTTATTAAAAAGAGAATATGAGAATCATACTCAATCCGTTATGGAATATAGTGGTTCTTTATTGAATCATTTAATTCAAGTGGAAGAAAACCAGACTGGTGTCCGTCCAAATTTGGCAAGTTTCAATGCCCAACCTCAGATCAACGAAAAAATGAGAATCTTAATCGTTGATTTCTTAATGTGCTGCCATGTTAGATTAAAATTGTGTTCATCCACTTTGTTCTTAGCATTGGATATCTTAAATAGATATTCATCTAAGTTCATATTGAAATGCAACGATTATCAATTGATCGCTTTAACCGCTTTATGGTTAAGTTCTAAATATTGGGATTCAAAAAATAGAATTCCAAATTTAAACGTCTTAACCAGTTTATGTTGCAATCAATATACGGCTACTCAATTTAAGGAAATTGAATGGCACTTATTAAGCTGCTTGGATTGGTCAATTTTGAACAACCCAACTCCTGATTACTTCATTGATTTATTATTGTTGTTAAAGAATAATAAAAATTATTCACCACTTGCATTACAACATGGTATTACCAATATCGATGAAATCAGAGCAGGTGCGTTACTATTATCTGAATTGGCTGCTTTCGACATGAAATTATCATACAAATACAATTCTTCCGCTATTGCTCTCGCTGCCATTACTGTCAGTGCATTAGCTTTGAAGTTTTACGATACTAACAATTGGGAAAATTATCGTTTGGAAACTTCAGATTCAAATTTGATTAAAATTTGCGATGAGATTTTGAAATTGGCTATTAATAACGAATCGATTCCATCAAGTTTCCAGTTCAAATATTTGAGCGATTCTGCATCTCCTTCTAACATTGTTAGCAAAAAGCTAATGGAATCATTTTCGAATTATCATGTTGAATTACAAATGAGTGAATTATATAATTCAAAAGAATTTCAGATTTTAACAAATTCTCAAATTGATAACATTGCCAATTATGATGACTTTAACCAAATCAATGAATACCAGTCAAATATGCATAAATATAATGACATCGCAGATGTTAATCAAATTAATAATAATCAGTTTTATTTTTCAGATGATAACGAAGAAAATGAAAAAACAAATACATCAAATAATTCTACAAACATATCAAATAATTTTGCATCTTCCCCAGATATCTTCTTATCATCGAATAATGATGCTGTAAATGGAACTGACAAAGATTTTCTAGCAAATTCATTATTTCAGCCATTCTTCCTTTTACCATTAACTCCAACTACACCAACGTTGTTCCAAGTTGATGGTAAATCACAATTTCCTCCAAATATTGATATATCAAGGAGACCAACCATCAGCAAACCTGCTCTTGCAAATACCAATAGTAGATATACACGCAAGAAATCAACCCCAACTGGATTTCCATCTAGCAGTACTGGTACTGCAAAAAATCGTCCATTTCTTAAGACTCATTACAAAAGATCATCTTCCACTATGGATATTGATTTTTTTTCATCAGAAATGGATCTTAAAAAAACTCATAGTAGATAAAATTAAGTCCAAAGACTATATAATCTAAGTCTGTTGACCAATGAGATACAATTGAACCTACTAACTATGAGTAAGCATTATAAGAACTTTGAATAAGAGTACTTGCATATACGCATAGACATTTACATATATTAATTTTCATTTCTATAGTCTGAATAATGTACTCTGTATTTTTCCTCAATACAATAACGAAATATTTATAAGCATGATGTATAATAAATATCTATTCGATGTAAACCTTTCTTACTTTAACATATTAAATATTTCGTATAACGATGTCCTTGTGAAAATAATGAAGTATTAATTTGGTGAAGCAACTTAAAAAAATTTTTTTTTGAAGTTACAAAGATATAATTAAAAAGCATATGTATAAAGGATTATATAAATATATTAAGAGACTTAAAACTTTTCTGAGAAAATCAATTGTCAAACACTTCAGTACAAATCAATTGTCAAATACTCTTTCGTTGTATTTAATTGTGGAAAGATGAAGAGAGAAATTAATACTACGCAGCCTGGAGATTTTAAAAAAGCAGTATCTCTAGATAGTAAAATCACAGCTACTTATAATGGATACTACCCAGAGGACTATAAAACATCAATTGATGTTATTGATGTTCCTAATACTGAGAAAGAAAAACTGAATTTTTTTGATAAGTATGTTTTACGAAGAAAACCTTGCAAAATTATTGGCGTTTCTTCAGAAGGATTCCCATTAAAAGAATTACAATTTGAGAATATTAAAAACACTCTAAATGAAAATGAAATTTTACAAATCGAAAAGAAAGCAAATGGTGGTTTTGGTAGTGGTAATAAACGTTTGAAACTAAAATTTGGTGAATTCATTGATGAGATAACTAAAAATCAACAAACTGATTTATATCTAACAACTCAATACTATGAAGATGATCCAGAAAATGGTAATTATTCTTCTGATGAAGAAGAAAAAGATCAAATCATTGATGAAAAGTTCAATACTAATTTTTCCGACAATGAATCTTTAGTGAATTTAAATGACTTACATGATGATTTTGATGAGTTAGAACAATGTAATGGAAATTCTGAAGATGAAGAAAATGTGGAAGATCAGATAATTGAAGATCAACTGAGACTCAAAGAATTATATCAACCTCCAATGACTAACTTGGTTAAAACTTTACCGGAAACTCCAGATTTTCTAGACTATCTAATTCCTCAGCAGATTAACCTTTGGGTGGGTGCAACTTCAAAACAAGACAATATTAATTTTACTGAAAGTTTCAAACCAGACTCTTCAGATAAATGGATGGGCCTTGGTAGAAATATTCCTGGTGACGGTTCATCATCTGGGTTACACCATGATCATGCTGATAATCTTTATATCCCAATAGATGGGTATAAACGCTTTACTTTATTTTCTCCAGGTGACGCAGCGAAGATGTATCTAGTTGGAGATATTAAAAGAGTGTTTAATAGTGGCTTGATTGATTATATCCATAATGAAAAAGCACCCTTTTGGAGAGAATTGAGAGCAGATGGAGCTATTGTTGCAGAAACTTATAAAAAAATATTAAATGACAAGTCAATTGAATTAGATGATAAACAAAAAAATGAATATGAAGATTTCGTCAGAAAAGATTTTTTAGCATCAACTGAACTCACTGATAAAGGAACTTTAAATACAGATCCTGCATCATTTTCTACTATCCCACCTTCATTTATCCATTTAGATGAAATTGAAAATGAAGTTACGAAAAAAGCAATGGATGAACTGATTGATAAGAAATGGCCATTATTTAAAAAAGCCAATCGTATTGAAGTTAATGTAAAACCAGGCGAAATGTTATATTTACCTACTGGTTGGTTCCATGAAGTAACTTCTTATGGTGCTGACAACAAAAAAATTAAAAATAAAAATAACGTACATGTTTCAGTCAATTATTGGTTTATTCCGCCTGATGGAAATTCAATTGAAAACATATATGCTAACGCTGATAATTATTGGCCAACTGATTACAAAAGAACGAAAGAAGCATTGAAGAGAATACGTGAAGCAGTCAAATAGAGAAAATAGAGCTATTATTTTATTTGTTGTAATACAATTGGAAAACATATATATAATCTTTGTAGCCAACTAACTGCCTAATAGTAGTAAGCATAGTTGTTAGTGTAAAACCTTCCATTATTTGACTATAGCGATATTACCCGGAACACATGTTTTTTAGGGGTTCTTATTTTTTTTTTCATTTTAAATCTTGAAACCGTCAAATCAAATTCACCGAAAAAGATCATAAAATTCAATATAATTCAGTTTTACATAATCAAAACCCAAAAAGATGAATTTTTTCGAATCAGCGAAAAGACAAATTAAAGAACCGTTTTTAGGTCTGTTGTTTGAAAATGATGAAAAATAAGTTTTCGGAGAGAGAAAAGCGGTTAGAGAAGTCAAAGGTCTGCCGCTTTTGTTAAGAAGGCATTTGTACGGTAGTTTTTGGCTGTAAGCGTTTGGTGTCTATTTTAGGTTCGTTAGATGGGCGAGCGGGATATGGGACATTCTCAACGCCTCAAAAGTGTTTTTTCAATTCGTGATGCGACAGTGATCCCGGAGAAAGAAGGTACGGGTTATTCTCTGGTTGGCACGTTTTGGTTGTTTCTTTCTGGGAGCGGAGAGTCTCACGGACATTACTTGTTGAAAGATAGAAACGTTGACACCGCAGATTTTTTCCGAACATGATTGGGTATTAATTTCGAGTGACTGCGGCTCTCTGCCACTAAGAAAACTGTGCAGTAATATTTTTTTTATTCCTTTTATGTTTTTCATAATTCTCAAGAAACCGTCAGAACATGGGCGCAGCCGGTCTTAATGGAAATTACAACAGTCATAACACTACAAGTAGAGAATGTTTCTGATTTTTTGACACAACGGGCGCAGAGCATAGCCTAATCTGTAAAATGACTTGAACACACTCACCTACAGAGAGCGTCTACAGAGTATCCAGTCGACGCAGAAAACGTGATCTGGAAAATAGAAAAAAACTGTAGACGTCGTTTTCAGTGGAATACTGTTCTGATATCTTCCTTGTTACCTGCCCGGTAAAAAAATTAAAATGTCTGGGTGTAAATTGTAGTGAAATTTTTCTTGGTACTGTGATGGACAATAACGTCAAAGTTATGAAATAAGTTCTAAAATAGTCAAGTGGTTAAAAAAGGTTTGCAAGCTTTATTCGTATGCAGAGCAACAGAACTTTTATCCTTTATGTTTATACTACTATTACTTATAGGTTGTAAATTTTTGAAACATACAGAATACAAGATTCCACGTGGGTTATTCAAAAATGTTCCACATTCTTGCAACAATAATTCAGAGCAAGATGCCATTGAGCAAGATACAAATAATGATGACACCCTCTTCTTTCTTGTCGACGTTCGAAAGTCAATGTTTCAGAAAAAAAAGAGAAAGAATTTCTAACATGACAACTACTCATCCACACACGTATATATAAGAAGAGACGTATTGCTCTCGCAAACCATACCGTACTTCAATTGTTGGAACATGTTTCTATCAGTTAAGACTCTGGTATTGCACATCTGAATGCATCCTTCCAAAAAGGACGAGACGCAGCTATACATGCCGTTGACCTTAAGCATTGTGCATCTGGTATCCTTATAAATATGCCATCATTCTGTGGACATCTGGAGAATCCAACGGCATCGCAAGATATTCCAGAAGTCGTCTGCCAATTGAAAGATCAAGGGACACCTAATTTAATCTTACGGTTGCATTATCCATTGCCACTCTCTGATCTCCCCGCAGAAACCGGTTTATCGTCATCGAAGACTCTTATTGATTTCAAAAAAATGATTTTTTTAAAAAATTCTCGAAATTTTTCATTTTTCAGAATTTTAGAAATTTTGGAAAATGCGAATGACCGACGCAAAAAATGAAAAATGAAAAAAATAAAAAAAAAAGTTTCAATCAATTTAACCGCGATGAGATGACTATTCTAAACTATCATCATTTAACCTTACAGGTTATATTAGCAAATATCACAACCAGGACACATTGATAGTTCAACCCTTCGTTACAATGAAGGTTTGTTTCTGGAATGTTAGTCCAACCTGTCACACTAGAGAACTATTGTTGATGTACTTTTTTGACTTGAGAAGATGATTTCAATAATAGAAAATCTCTGTACAGTTATTGCAAATTGCAGCGTTCTTGTCTTGTTTTGTCTTGTTTTGTTATTGTCATTAATTTGACTACTTAATTCTTGTTTCGTTATTTTAGCTTTTCATTATTGGTTCCTACTTAATATCGATAATCAAAAAATAGCATTTATTATTCTGATAATAAGAAGGTTCATTACGAGTGTCAATATCTAATCAATTTAAATTATTAAGTTAATATAAGATAAAGAAGTATCATATACTCGTTTTTACCTCCCCCTTCCCTACTTCTGGCCTTTTTATATTTTTTTTATTCAACAAATTGTTGTTGATTGTAACAGTCAGTATCTCAATTGGAGGTTTTAATTAATTTTTCCAATAGCTTTTTTTTTATTGTGACATTGACTACTGCGAAAATAGCATTTTTTCCAATATAGCAATTACTCTATCCATTGGTCTCAGCCTATTTCCCTACTAGGACGTGACTTCTTTTTTTATTTTTAAAGTTCTCAGATTTGAGTTTCATCATTTACGTAGTAATTGAATCATGGCGTTAACAAATTCAAGACCATTTCAATTACCTACTTCTTCGGACGACAATGAAATATTATTGAATAATACATCTCCTGTCTTCCAAGCAAGTGCACTAGGGTTCAATTCACACATGGACCCACTTACCGCTACTGCCGCGGACGTATTTCCTGTTCCGACACAGGACAATGGTATTAATTCAGGTTCCAGTCAAAAAGGTAAGGCAAGTAGTAATAATAGTGCAAAAGATGGAAAGATCAAGAAAGAGCCTAAGGAAAAGGATTCTCTTTCCATTGTGTTTTCAAAGATTATTCCCGTTACAGATGAGAGACCGATGCCAACAGATAGAAGTTCTCCGCTGGATGACGAAGTTCTGCATAGAGTTTTCATAATTTTATGGGAAAAGGATCCAGATCAAAAAGGTATGACAGTTAAGCAACTGTGCGACCACCTCTTAGAGAAAAATCCAGAAATGTCCAATTTATCAACCAAACTTTCCAATTTGATTTCAGCAAAATTAAATGCATACGTGAAAAAAATTGAGAAAGGTGAAAAGACACTAACATACGCTCTTTTCAGAGACTGGTCAGATTCTTCCCCACGAAGAATGTTATATGTTTACAAAGGTATCTTAAGATCGGATTATAAAGAACATGCTCAAGCCGCTCTTGCTAAAATTAGACAACAGCAACAACTGGAGGAAAAATTAAATCCAAAGGATGATGATAAAAAGTTAGCATCTAGGAAAGATTCAAAAAAGAATTCTAAGGCTGAAAATAAAAAAGTTATGAAGAATGACGACAAAATCTTAGGATCCTTAAGTAGTGTAAATGGCGAAATTAACAGCAACCAATTTTTAGTAGACCAAAATAACGTTTCCTTTGGTCAAAAAATTAGTATGGCTAATAATATTAATTTCACACTAAGTAACGATTTCAATATCCCTTATTCTACATCTCCAGTCTCTGCTAATTTGACTCCAAGAGGTCCAGCTCGTTTAAATTCACCAATGGTGTCTCCAAGTAGTACAGTTACCAGTAACCAATCTCCAAAAAAGAATTCAGTTTATAATAAAAAGAGACCCTCAGTCTCTGATGATTTAGAGAAAGGTGGTAAAGGAGATAATAAAAAGCAAAAAGTAGTTAATTCTAAACTGAATAATGAACAGTCAGTTTCCAATTCTAACTCTAATGGCATTTCTACAATGAATGGATCACCTGTGCCATATATAACTGCAGCAGCGGCGGCTCCTAAACTATCAAAATATTCAACTAAAGATGGTTTCAAATCAAATTCAGCTTCTTCAATCGGGTTCTTATCTGCCATACAAAAAGTAATTACTACTCAAACTCCAATTGAACCGAGCTCGGATTCTAGTCGCCAGTCTAGCAACTGTTCTACCGGTCCTTCAACACCAGGAGGTGGAACTAACAACTCTGTTGCTATCAGTTCTTGGGTTCAAAAGGTAAGAAGTGGCTTTTTAATACAGGATATTGAATCTCCAGAAACTTTATCCTTAGAGGATTTGGATAGTTTTTTCAAATAAATGGGTATCTTATTTTTTTATGTTTAACGGTAATATAAATTGTGTTTTTTTTTCCAATTTCATGAACACATTCTTTCAAAGACACAAATATATATACACATACACACATATATATTTATGGACAAATCTTCATAAAATGAAGGATATATATAATGGAAATTATATACAATATGTAACATATTTTAAAAATTATTAAACTTACTAAAACTTAATGAAAGTAATTAAATAAAGTTTATCATCTTAAAACTAAGATGTGTAATAATTCAAGATAAAATCTTAAAATATAATTAAGTTACTTTATTTTGAATGCAAATTATTTTATTTTCTTTTTCTTCTTACATAATGAAATTATTTTATATAAAATGGAAGCAAATAAAAACCTTGATACGTCTTTTAAGATTCAAAATTATTTCATCTCCGTGAGAAGATGTTAGTTTATCATAAGTGAATGAAAGAAAGTTGACTTATAGTATCAATCAAAGGTTAGATATTTTTATTCGTCCAAATTTTATATGTTTCAATTTTGAAAACCAAAGTCAAAAAAATCATTATTTTTATGAGTTATGGATGTCAAAAACACAGTGTCCAGTTTTTAATTTAACGGTCTGTTATATTGTATTTCTTTAGTTAAAAGCACAGACATTTAAGATTTGATCGTTATTCTCTCTCAGCATCTCCTTTGCAACTATCCAGTCGTCTTCTGATTCTAAAATAACATAATCACCATCTTCATCTTGGTATTTAATCTTAGTGATGACGCCTGAATGACTTAGTTTCCTCTTAATTGTTTGCAACAATTCGCTAATAGTTGCATCTAATTCTATTAGAATAGTATAGAAATCAGAGTTATAGGCAATACGGATCAACAATGCAGACTCTGGAATGGAACTCTTATAATTATCTGAAACTGATCTGTATTCTTGACCAAAAGAACTTGAGTTTTTAGGTAATAAATCTGAAACTCTTTTAATTTGGCTACTTCCTACTGACATAATACTATTATGAGTATCCCTGACAAGGGTTGGTGATTGAAGAGAAGTTCTATTTTCATGACTACTAGAATTTCGGAATGATTCTGTTCTTATGTTACGGACTAATTCTTGTAAGCAAGATGACCAATTATCCCTTATTTCTTCGTTTTTAAATTTCAAAATAAAGTTACCTTGTTCTTTTGGAGATTCCCAAGTAATATCTAAGGATCGTGAGCCTTCGGCATTAATTGTATTCAAATTCATAATTAAAATTCTACCTCTTAAATCCAACTTAGGTTCATTCATGAAACTTGAAGTGGAGTTGGTAGAATGTGAATTGTTTAAGTTTAATGATAAAGATGAAGCTGTTGTCTTCTTCTTTAAAGATAATGATGCAGGTTTTTTCTGAGAAACTTCAGAAAAAAGGATAATGATTTTTTCAAATAAGTAAACTTCGAATTCCTTCTCAGATTCGGAAGAATTACTAGTAGATATAGAAACCTTATCAAAATATAATAACTCACCAAATTTGGCAATTCTGTAACCTTTCCAATTAACAACACGTCCATATAACTTTTTAACGACTTCATGGTTTTCAGTTCTTCTTTGATTATCATTGATGCTTCTTGCAATACCTTTAGCAATTTCTAATGCCATTTCCAATTCTTTAATGTTAGTATTGCTTTGTGAACGTTGTAACAGTTCTTTCAACAGTAAGGGATATCTACAGAGTCTTTGAACAGGCTTATACAAAAATGACTGTAGTTCTAACTTTGTTTTAATTACAAATTCGGTATCTTGGAAACGATCCAAATTATTTGAAAGGAAATCAATAGCAGCGTTTTGACCAATGGACCAAGGTTCATATAATTTGAAGAAAAACTTAGAATGCATAAACAATGCGCCTATTCTCTGTTTTGTTGGTTCAACTTTAGCATTAATTTCTAAGGAAACCAAAAAACGTCTTTGAAAATCAATAGTTTCTGATAAGTTTGGAAATAACATATACAATTCTTCTGATGTTATAGAATTGCTATCCAGTAATTGTTGTCTATACACATCTAAAATTTCTAAATCATTAACATATTTTCTCTCAGTGGCAACAAATTCTTTCATGATTTTATTATAAGATTCATTATTTTTTGAAGCTTTTTGTGATGCCATTTCTTCATTTAATTTTTTAGTTTCTTCTGCCAAAATATGTTTAGCAGATGGGAAAACATTTGGTGCAGAGTCGATCAATGTTTCGACAACATCTAGTACTTTCATCAACTGTCCCGTAGTATTTGCGAATACGTCTGAAATTGTGAATAATTCTTCATCATTGAACGCTAGTTGTTGTTTACAACCCAAAATAAAATCATAAATGGATTTTTTACATATTTTCAAATCATCTGAAGAGACTACAGGTAATTTAACTTGACTTTGTACAGCGTTGAAAATAATACATAGAGGTGAGCCTTGTTGAAACAATTGTGACAGTTGTGTAACTGGGTCACAATTCTCAGTGATCGGTAGAATACCCATACTGAAAGTCAGCAAAGTATCTTCTATGTTATTATTACTACCAGTTGTGTTAGTTGTATTCAGAGTGGTGGATCTAGATAAACCAGAGGAAGTATTGATCGTCGAATCCATAAACATATCATCCTTTGTACTCAACGTGGAACTCAAACTTGTTCTGCCATTAGCAGAGACAGCCGTACCATTGCTGGTGCTGTTCCCATTGCTAGCGGAACTATCACCGCCAATTGAACTATTCGATTGTATACTCGCATGTCCGTTGTCCTTCTTCTGTTGCTGTTTTTGAGATAATAACAACGATTGTCTTTCACACAACAATTCACTCGAAGAATATGCTAGATTCAAATAAGGTTTCAGCTGAGGCAGCGCCTCTAATCGTCTTTTAATTGTAATACAGATGTGATATAACGAATCCTGAGCAGTGACGTTTGTGTTCATGACATTGCTCATTATAACCGTCGACGACGGAACTCTCGAAGTCGAACTCATTCCAAATATTGGCGATTATTCACTGTATATATGTGCAACTTCGCAGATTAAATAACCTTGGGTATATATATATAGTTCCTTTTATAATGTCTGCTTTTGGTGCTCACTGTTATTTCCTCAATGAAACGAAAAAAGGAACAGTAAAAATAGATAGAAGACCAATTTTTCTATGTATGCCAATGCAATGTGTATTATGAGTTGGTTCCCCGCGATCTTACACAAACAGATTAACAACTTCTAGCACAATAGATATATATATATTTATATATATCTGTGTGAATATATATATGATATATATTTTTTCCAGTAATTGTAGAATCAGCAAATGCCCAAGTCCAGCTATACTAAAAGTATCTCAAGACTAAATAAGGCTGTCACTGACAACAAAAATATCCTGATATTCGGATCTCGAGGGATACACCACAATGAATAGTAAGCCTTTGTGAATGAACAGTTGTTCAAGTTAGAAGTTAAACTATTATATTATAACAGTTTTCTTGGAACTTTTCGATGTTCGATTTCTGATAAATCGATTTCGAAAAGTTAATGCTGCGAACTTTTTGAAACAGATGCATTCCGTGCAAACAACTCTCTCAGAGGGCGACTAATTGGACGTAGCAGTTGAGGATGGCAGCATACCGTGCCATTCGATGTGTGCGGCTATGTCTACTGCTTGCCTAGCTGCACACGCACAACTGCAAACCGCAATGCCTGTTCTACGGATAGTACACTGCACACTAGCAGATATTACGCCGTGTGCACTAAAACTGCGTGCAAATAGTTCACCCTATTACCTTGTATACACATTTCCACAGAAAAGCGTGTACATGACATCTGTTATGTACGCGCGTTTCTCTGCATTTGAGAACAAGAAAACAGAATGCTGCTTCTCAGGGAATTTATCTGAAAGTACCGGCTGCAGCCATTGCTCAGCTTTATTAAGCGCAGAATAATCCGCAGCAACCTATTCCTGTCCGCGTTGGGAAACCGACGCTTTCACAGACGCGCCCGCACATAAATATTTAGCCCGGGTAACTTTATATTACAAGCATTCATTATCCAGTGCCAGTCGCTATCTCTCTCTATATATATATTGATCTGTAATGCGCACGTATATATACACTTCTCACACATGCATACATACATATATACACCTATACATGCTGGAGTTGGTGAGTCCTACTTCCTTGCCTTGACAATGCTTGCTTGTTTCAGAGCGGTTTGGGTCGCGTAGACGACTTTGTCGATGACGGTTCCCACGGCTAGGATACCACCTATACTTGTTATAGTCTTCAAAAGGTAGCCTGACCAAGAGGTTGAGTACTGCTCTTTGTTAATGACTTTCAATGGGGAGACTTCGAAGTCAATGTACAGACCAGGGATACCGGAACGGGACTGCATGCCTTGCATATAGTCTTGTCCGTTTTGGTAACCTATTTTCTTATAATGGGACGTGACAGTCAATTGAGACGTCTCTTCTAGATCCCCTTTTAAGTATTCGAATCTGGTAGAGATGATTTCTGCGTAGTAGATGAACTGGTAGTCGTGCGCGGCTATGGTTGTGGAGGCGCTATCGCTGTCTCCAGTGTTGTCTTGAATGAATGCTTGGTGGCCGTCAATTGGCGCAGTTTGCGCCCTAAGGGAGTCTGACATGGTATCTTGGAAATTGCTTGTCACCAATTGTCTGATTGGTTTGCCAAAACTTAAGTGGTTTATCACATGTTGGAAATTCAAGTTCTTATGTTGGTTAAATAGCGAGGTATCATGGAAATGTCCTCTTCTGTTCTGGAATGCTTTACCTGGGGCAAAATGTAAATTACCGTGGATTTTATTTAGAAGAGCTTCACCTTTAACACGGCAACCTTCGCTTAGTCTCTCGTTGATAGTTTTAACGTATCCTTCTCTTTCACATTGCTCGATATTTTTGCCGTCAAAAAAAGCCCAACCAGCTTCAGAGTAGGCTTGACGAACGTCTTCACAAGAATTACAACATACTTTGTCCGTGATTTTTTCAATGTCTTCGTTTTTAGTTTGATCTTTAGACCCATAACAAGATCCACAATAGTTTTCCTTATCTTCTGGGGCATACTCACCTAAATCATCTGTGATTTTGAATTTCTTAGCTTTACCAATAACTTCGCCTCTATTGTTCAATCTAGTCTTTACGAAGTTACTACTGGCTTCTTCCAAATCAATATCTAACTGAACATTACCGGAATCATCTAGAATGTCCAAATTTAACAAATCACATGGAATATAAGGAAATGTAACATCGATGTTCAATTCCAATTTACTTTGATAGTCTCTATCTATAACCAACTCTGGTTTTGAAATCACCTTTTTAAATTGAAACCACTCGCTTATCAACAGTAGAAACGTCACGCCGATACAGATCAAGGTTATTAACCCACCAGTCCTTGTTCTTATACGTATATCTTCTTCGACTTTGGTAAATACATCGTACGCTAATAGATTGTCTTCTCTCTTCTTACTAGACATCCTGTCGTTAGTTGGCAAAGGATAGAGTTATCGTATACTGTTCGCAATCCTATAAAATTTCTGTGCGGCCTGGTACTGGCAACAGAGACAGGCTTCGATGCATACATTCATAATCAGACACAACCTTTCTATTTGTGTTTAATCACATCAAGAGTTAAATCCAATAATATAAGTAAATGGTTTCGATACTAGATGTAAGAAGTTACATTTCATAGCCATGGTCTATGCCGGTAGTTCTGGTCCGGGTAATACTAGAGCCTATGGGGAAAGATGGCATGTCGGACTAGGAAGAGATGGCATGGCATGATAAGGTATGCTGTCCATTCGGCATATTGCGTGAGCAATAGGCCCACACACATATATTTATTCAAGGATTTTCTGGTACCGAGGACTGCCATGGAAGTTGCATAACATTTGTTGTGACGCCGACGTAAAAAGAACCCAAGACCTGAACTTTTAAGGTTGACAATTGTATCATGCATGGTCTTTTATATTAAGTACTGAGACATCTGCCAGCGAAATGAGAACATCTGCCTTATTTCACTCCGGCACTTCTTGAAGAGCACGTCCTTGGCTCTTTTGCAATTCGTAACCGCACAGATTCTTCGATAAGCACCGCTCTATGCCATGCTGTACAGACAAGTCCACGAGACAACCGTTTCCGACCGATGATCTGAACAGTCTCTCATTGCCCTCATCGCTATCCTCGCCAACCTGGAGCTGCCTTTGAGGCAGAAACCCACAGACACTCGACTTCTCCATGGATAACGATCTTGTTGTATTGCTCTTTCCATCACTTGGCCCCATTTCACACAGATCCCACCGCACAGAGACCCATTGCAGAAAAAGAAATGTGAAAAATTTTCTTTTCGTCTCATCTCATCACCAAGCAATAGCATAATTGTATGATGAGCAGACAGAGAAAGAGAAAGGTCAAGTAAGATTTGATGGATATGTTTGTAATGCGATATGGATAATGATATTATTGAGTTAATGTCATTGTTAATTCGTATTCATGAGGTTTTCAATTCATAGATTTGGTATTTTTCTTTCTTCTTTTGGAGAACAACTTCAGTGGCCATTCGCACTTTTTGCTAACTCGTCAGTTAAAAAAACATCATTAAAAAGTGCATTGGCAGTTTTGCATCTGATAGCACCAGTTGCACGTTATTAAGAGTTGGAGAATTCAACAACAATAATAATCCTTGTTAACTTTGGTAGTTGCATAGACTAGAATTCTATTTTTTAAAGTTGCTTTAATATTCTCATTCTACATTCGTACCTGCAGCTATTTGGATTACCATTGTATCATTTAATATTTGAATAGACATACCCCCCACATCAATTGAGCTAACCATCTCAACTTATACACTACACTATGCATAATATGGGCTATGATTACGACGAGTTTCCAAGCAGCAATCAATCCCCATTTAACAATACCACGCAAAATATCAATAGAAGTGCTCATCCAGGAGCTGTTCTGTTAGTTTCTCCAAACACATCAAGTGCATCTCAAAACACATCTAATATATTAAATGACGGAATAAATGTGCCACAGAATGGAAATTTGAGTGGTCAGCATAACGGAGGCCTACCAATCACTGATTTCTTGGATCAACAAAGGTCAATCTTCACAGACCCATCGAATACAGTTCCAAACTCTATTGTAGGATTCAGCAATCAAAGTAACGGATCATCTTTAATGAATAACAACGTCGCTGTTTCTCCTTCTCTTAACAATATTCCACTGATGAGTCACAGTCAACACAATTCAGCAGGCTCTGAATTAGTATCACCTACTCCTTATTACTTGGATGTGAATGATTCGAAATCCAACGTCGAACAATCAAATAGCAACCTGAACTTCTTACAGAGTGCAGGTAATGGTAGCAGTTGTCAAGATTCACAGGCAATATCATTCAATCAAAATATAAATGGCCTAAGTTCTTGGGTTCCGCAACTTTCAAGTCTACAACAAAATATTTTGATGTCTTCCTTATTCCCACTGTTGCATGAAGATGTATTGGCGTCAACTAAGCTGAAATTAGATAATATGTTGGCGACGTACGATCAGACAACTTTCAAGAACCAAGCTCATATAATTCACATTAATAATTTTACTAATGAGACAAATAGTAAGGATATTATGGGAATGAGTTCTCCTAACATGTCAAGAGGGTCATCTCCCCTAATGAGAGAAAATACTTACCCATTATCAAATATGAGTGATCTATTTACAAGCGGATCTACCCCAAGTCCAAACGCAAATAATGACAATATTTCGGTTTCCAGTATGCGATTCAAAAACAATGCTAATATATTCAATCAATGGAGTAATAGTACTTTCAAAAATAATTTGATGGGGGATTTAGGTAGCGAATTCCAAAGGCCAAAATCAGTCGACCCTTATGTGATACAGGCTATTAACAACAAATCTAGTGGTTCTTTGTATAACAAGAAACTTTATACTAACTCTGGTAATGTTAATGGAACTACAATTCCTAACAGCATCAATAAAAATCAAGCAAATGCTCACAACAATAACATTCAAAATAACTTTCATGGTAATAATAATATGACTGCAGGAGTTATGAGTAGGAATAAATCTGCTAATGATCATGATGTTAAAAGTAAATACCCTTCTCCATATTATAGTGAGTCAAAGAGTAGTCAATGGAATTCTCGTTCCAATACAAGTTTTCAAATGGATAATAACTATGTACCATATGGGAATGCTAAACAAAATACTAGTTCCATTAATAGCAGCAGCAATGCACAAGCAAATACCAACGCTTTTGGCAACCATAACAACTCCTCTATGAATCCAAAAAGTTTAACTGATCCAAAACTATTATCAAATATTCCATTATGGCTAAAATCGTTAAGGTTACACAAGTATTCAGAAGCATTAAAAAACATTAAATGGACAGACTTAATTGTTCTGAACGATTTACAGTTGGAAGAGTTAGGTATAACTGCATTAGGTGCACGCCGTAAATTATTAAAGGCATTCTTAGTTGTTTTAGATTACCAAGAAAAGGGATTAATACCAACAGCTGCATATACGGACACTGACGAAACTTTAAATCCTAATTCCAACCAAAAAAATCTGTGGAATCATAGATTTACTAAGTAATTTGTCCAGTACAACAACTTATTATATATTAGTTAATAAAAGCGTATCGTTAGATTTTTTACTGAACTACAAAGACAATTCATTTATAGACATCAAAGTTGATTTTATAGGAAATTATATTTTTTTTATTTAACTACATATGAATCTAGCAGTGTAATCATTATTAATCTATCAGTTTAATCATTATTAATCTATCAGTGAAATCATTATTTGTTATTGTAATATAACTTATGACATATTAATCATTCACTTCGTCACTGTGCTTTAACCAATAATTTTTATTAAAAACAATATTATCTGTTAAGAATGATAAGATTGGGAACTTTTTAGTTAACTTATTAAAAAATTCTTCTGCAAATACGTCAATGAAGAAAATTTGAGATTTCGATAAATGCGGATTCCTTTTAATAAGTTGATCAGTTGATAATACTAAATTTTCTCTTATCATAATATTATCGTCAGCATCATTACTTAATTTATCAATTATATCATCCTTCCCATTGTTAATATAATTTTCCAATAACTCACATTCTTTAAATTCTAGAGATATTAGATAGGCCCATTGGGCTGAGATGCGTAGGGGTCTAGTGACGTTAGAAATGTCTGCTGCTTTGATAATAAACGAGATCATATCATGTAGTTGTGGCTCAGATAAATCTACTTGAGCATTTTCTGTTATGACGAGATTATCAAGTTTCTTAACGTAATGCTTATGCTTTGCCATATCCGTAGCCATTATAGCCTCTTTTATGACATTATTATTATCTGTTATTGGTAGTATGCAATTCCTTTGCTCATTTAACAAATTATTGAATAGGAATAAATGGAAATTCTCTAATATAGATTCGTTGTTATAATAACTTGATAATTCTGTATTGTATTTTATGAATATATTATTATTAGTGCCCGGATGAGCCATATCGTGCCCGATTGCAGCAAAACACAATAATAGTACGGTTAGTGAATATTTTTTATCATTTGGTAATAAATACTGACTTAATTTCCAAGTTGCTTGCATGACATCCACAGCATGTTTGAAATTATGAAATTTATTAACTTTATGATAGGAAGCTTCGATTGAAAATAAAAATAAAAATATATCGTTTTCATTAATTTTAACAGTGTTTTGCATCAATTGATTTATTGATAATTTTATAATCAAATATGAGCAGTAAATCAATTCCGAGCTATTCAGTTCATTTATTGCAAATGACCAATTTGAAACAATGCTTATATATTTCTCTTCATCATCAGTGTATTTAAGACGACTAGTAATTATCTTTTTGAAATCAATGGATCTTAAATATTCAGGGATATGAGTGGCATTTCCATTTCCAGATATTCTCTTATGAGAAGCATCCACTGAATTAAAATGAGACCACATAGAATAAATGTTTGATGAACAATTTGTATGCTCAGAGTTTTTAAATCCATCAGTATGATACATCCAATATTTGGCTCTTTTAATTTTATTATTCACGACTTTAATATCATCCTTCAATTGCTGCCAGAGGGCTATATCGGAAGTGAATCCAATAAACTCTGAATAATTGAATGCTAGTAAATTTAAAGTCGGGAAGAAACTCCTAATTGTGCTATTAAATTGCCGTATATTAACACTCTCTGCATTGTTAACAATGATTAAATAGACACCGTTTTCAAAGTTAGTCTCAATACTATCGTTTACTCTATCGTTATAAATTCTTGTGAAAAACTCTTGAAAACTCTTAAACTCTTCAATATTATCGTCAAACAACTTTGAAAGTTCATTATCATCTAACAGTTTCTTAACATTCCCAACACAACCATTTCCACTATTTCCCTTCAAATCACTAATGTAAAACACTTTTGAAATCATTTCTCAACTTCACCCTGTCTGGACTCTCTCGTAGCAAACTCTGAAACACGAATGATATAACTTTTGTGAGTTCTCACTAAACTTTGCCAATACACAATGTCTTATATATATTTTTTCTTTTATTTTTTTTATCTATAAACAAAAAGCTGTCAGAACAACTTTCTCTATCTCATCCAATTTCAAAAAAATAGTATTAATAAAAGATAAAAGTGCACATAGACTTCTCAAACCGTTGAATATTCTATCACACCTTTGTTTTACAGCCATAAACTAATAACAATCATTAAATAAAAGTACATATGCATATATATTCTTTTAAATAAAAACGAAAATTTTTTATATTCAATATTTTTCACTGTGACTTGAAAGTGCATTAAAGACACCGTGATGCTGGCCCACTATAAAAAAAGCAAACCATAGAAAGAAAGTGAGTTAGATAGAGAGATAAAACGATAAAACGGCTGTTCAAGAAGCAGCTGAAGCCGATCAACACATTATATTTACAGATGATCCACTGATTTCAGTTTGGCCCTGGTCGATTGGATCAGGCAATGGCTTGATATGTCTGATTATGTATCATTTGTTTTCTACCGTTAAAAATAAATAAATAGATAAGTATATATATATGGAATGGAGTATACAGAGGATGACGCCATGTCAGTTATAGGATGGGCTTTCATTGTAACATTTTATGTGCTTTTGGCTTGAAGTTTTCTGTGTTCTGGAACGGTTCTTGCGTCTATTTGTATGGAATGGATTTTGTCAATTGTATCCTTTAGTATCGTGAACACTCTTCTGTGTCTCTTCATTAACGTCATTCCGTCAAATTCATTGCTTATTATCATTAGTTTGAAATGGGACTCATATTCGTTCGTACCACTAATTTTCACTTGGTAATGTCCAGCATGTTTGTACGATTCGTTAGCTATTTCGAATATGTCGATCCCATTGATTCCTTCATAGATCTTGGATTTGATCTCATTGGCAATTGGACCCGTGATGCTCCTATTACGGGGAACGTCAACTATCCCACTCTTATTCAAATTTGAACTCATGATAGTCCGTCTCAACATTATTTATCGTCTTCGACAGTTTGGCATCAAGCTGGAAAAGGTCATCAAAAACTGACAACTCTGAGATGAAATGATCTCAAGTCTTCATCAAGTACACACAATGGTTTGTTATAAAAATACGCCAGGTCTTGTCTGCCTTTTGATCTTAAGACCTTTGTGAAGTGGTGATTAATACGGTTTTTCAAAATTTAAGATGACTTTTCTTAAACTTTTCATTGGTTAACAATACTATAACAAAGTCGAATAACCTATATAAAAATTGAAGAATATCAAGTAACATATCCCTTATAAGGGAAGTGATCGACAATCGACGACACAAACCCTTTCATGGCTTATGAATAATAGTAATGTTGAAGTATAATAGTGTGGTGAAACAGCTCAGTAAGCGACTCTATTCAATGAGCTCGCAAGAACAATATATATATGACAAAATAACTAAACAATTGAATCCTAAATCATTGCAAGTGGCAGACATATCGGGTGGTTGCGGATCAATGTTCTCTATACAAGTATCAAGTGAGAAATTCAAAGGTCTCTCCATAGTTAAACAACATAAACTAGTTAATGAGATCTTAAAGGACGATATCGGTAAATGGCATGGCTTACAATTAAAAACTAGCTCCAAAGTCTAGCAAACAGAGGCAAAATAAAAGAGACCGCAATCTTCACATAGCAATCCTAATAAAGAGAAGGACCTTAGCAGATCAAATTTGCTCAACTTGTAAATAGATACAAATATATACAGGTCTCACATAGTCGAGGGCTCATCGCTATTTCATTCACTGTTAACGCTGCAATCGAAGGCTTCGGGTATAAAATTCTCATAGTTAACATAAATTAAGTATTATTTAAATAAACAAATAAAACAGACCATTTTAGTTATTAGTAGATATTGCTCATTGCAAGTATTATAGTGGCTTAATAAGTATATACAGTGTGTCATTATTAGATGGACAGTTACTAGATAGTAAATATTTATGAGGATGGAAGATTTTTCCAGTGACACGAGTTACTCGAATAATCACTCGAGTGCATTGTTCAGTGCAAAAGTCTCGAATAGTAGTAAGACACATGATTCTGTATCTGATATAAATAAAAGACCCGAGAGGTCGATGCAAGGTGTGCTGGGTTTGGATATGGCAACAGAAAAATATAATGGGGACCGAAAGGTTAATAATGTGAAGTCCAGGAATAGAGATGAGGATCAAGAAACCGACTCAGAAGATGACAATGAGCTGGACGATGATGAAACAGAGGATGTATTTGCTAGTGAGAGCCTTGCTAATGAGAGATCAAGTTTTACTGTACCGCAACTCCAGGAATCATTGATGCCATGGAGATCATCGAAATCTGACAAGGACAAACGTAACTCCGATATTCAATTTGATCTGATGTCCCCAGTAAGGTACAATAATATTAAAGCAGCAGAAGCTACAAATAGTAACAGGAGCTCTCTATTTGGGATTAATGAAAATGATTTGCACGTCACAGAACCTACTTCAGAATCATCTGCTGGAATTGAACAATTACAAAGAGATATCACATATTACAAATTAAAAATAAAAACATTGTTCGAGTTATTGAAACAATCAGATAAGTATGATCACAAATCTTCCAGTGTTGACAGGAATTCACCAAATTCAAAAGCAAAGAGAGATTCTTTTTACAACAATTTACTGGATTCGATATCTCAATCTAATGAGATCGAGCAATTGAAGAAAACGATCAAAGAACAAAAAGCAAGTCTTGATGAGAACGAGAGTGTTCAAGCTAATTTAAGAGAGAAAATAACTTCTGTCAATGAAATGCTGAAACTATTAAAGCAAGAAAATAAAGAAACTTTAGACTATGCAAATGAATACTTAGAACATTCAGAGCAGATATCTAAAAATGTCGATGAATTAATAACAATACTGATAGAAAAGCTATACAAAATTTCAGATAGAAGAAAAAAAACTTTAGAAAAGGCTAGATCGATTTCTTCTAGTTTTGTAATGGTAAAAATGAATGCTTTGATTTCATCTCTCAGAAGAATACTCGACGATCTCAAGTACTACCAAAAGTATTTCGAATATCATAACGAGAGTACTAAACTTGACGATAATGCAGAAAAGAAACAAATAACTTTTATTGCGAACAGTACAGATATTCAACTTCCTAGCCATGAAGCGGAACCCATTGATAACCAGGTTAATTCTGCAAAGTATATTGAACAAATCCATTCAGGAGAATTAGATAGTTCCAGAATCGATACCAGATTAGAAAATGCTATTCTTGACATTCATAGCGAATATGCTGATTTTCTTCACGGTATAAACATTAAGATGCAGGATGCTTCCTTGGTTGAAGAGTCATTGGTAAGTAAATTTTCAAAACAAATGTCAATACTAAACAGACTTGCATCTCAATACCAAATATTAAAACAACAGCATGATGAGGATTTGAAATATCAAAACATTAAGTTAATTGGCCTTAATAATGAATTAGAAAATAAAGAAAAATTAATTATTGAACTACAAAATGAAAACGATGATCGTAGCAATATTGTAATGAAATACAATAAACTTCTAAAGACAATTGATGATGAGAAAAAGTTATTCAAAATAAAGGAAAACAATTTAAATACGTTAAATAATGAACTTGAACATGATCTAGATGAAAATAGGAATGCAAATAAGAACTTGATGGGTATAGTTGAACAATTGAATCATGAACTTGAACATTTAAAGTTAGATAGCAGCGACAAGTTTGATACCATGAAAAATAATTACTATAATATGATGCAAAAATATAACTCTTTGAATAGTGATTATAAAGATTTGAGGTACGAGAATGCGAATATGATTAAAAATTATGAAACCATACAAAATGAAAACTATCAACTAAAGAAGACTCTGGAAACTGTGGAAACTGATCATAATATAATTATTAGATATGAATCAGAATTCAACAATTTTAAACAACATCTCATATTGCATTTATCCACTATCTTCGTTACTTTAAGAAAAATATTACAACCTGAATCAATCGATCAGTCAGAAGCTAAAGTTGATGTAATAAGAAGATTAGATAGTTTAACCCAAATGAAACCAATGTTAAAAAGATTGGATTCCTTGTATACTTTTGTCGAGACAGCTCTAGAATCTATCATTGATTCATATAGTATATTAATAAAAGAAACTAATCAAATAAAGGAAGACCGAAAGTATAATTCAGCTGTCGATACCGAAATGCATAAAACTGAATTGCACGATCAACTTGAGTTACGTATTGACGAATTGGAGAGAAAATGGTTATCTGAGAGAGAACGTAGAAAATTGGATAACAATGCATCAGAAGAGAGGATACTTAAATTAGAGGAAGAAAATAAATTATTAAGAGAAAAATTATACAATAGATGATCTCGCTAAATTATCATAAGTATAAGCAGTTGTAAGTTATTTTGTCATTTTCGCTAGTTTTAGGTCACAGTTTGTCATGTTTTATCGTGAAATTACAGCAATAAAACAATTATACTTACAAGCACACTATATTTTGTAACACAATGCATGCTATACATAAACATATATACGCACATATATATACCTATAGAAATAAAAGCCATTCACTTAGCTACAATTTCCATCATTTTTCATCATTTGTTGCATCGTCTTGCAGTTCATCGCAATATGAAAACTCACAATCATACACAAATATGATCAAAGCTTATTAGTCAAGAATAAAGTTGGAAGACATGTGTTTATAAAGCTGATAATATGATAACTCAATCACGATTAGATTTTTTTATTATGAATTGTTAATTCAACTGTTTATAAATTGAATTCAGTTTGAAACATTTAAGTGCTAGGAACAAGAATCCTGAAGCTCATCGCTTTCATTCAGTTGTTCATATTTTGTTTGAAGATTAGGTATGACAAAAGAGACTATACGTGTTGTGTTATGTGGTGATCCAGGAGTAGGGAAGTCTAGTCTAATTGCTTCGTTAGCGAAAGGAAAATTTGTTGAAGATTCAGAAGGAAAGTTTGGTCCTGTTGTTATACCCAAAGATTTTTCAGCTAGTCCATATTCCCCTAAAAATACAATTTTAATAGATACTAGTGATAATGATACTGACGAACTATACAAAGAATTGAAAATAGCTGATGTAATTTGGTTATGTTATTGTGATAAAGAATCTTATGAAAGAATCTCCTTATATTGGATGGTCACTTTCCGGTCTCTTGGATTAAATTTACCGGTTATTGTTTCTAGAACTAAATGCGATGATTATGAAGATTCTACAGTGACAACCTCCCCTTATGATACTAAAGTCGAAGATGAAGAATTTATTCCAATCCTAATAGATTTCAAAGAGGTTGATAATTGTATTAAAGTCAGCGCTAAAACCCAATTCAATATCAATCAAGCATTCTACTTATGCCAAAGGTCAATAATATATCCTATTTCGCCACTATTTGATTCACGACTTGGGGAATTCAAACCTCAAACTGTATCAGCATTGAAAAGGATTTTCTTATTGAGTGATTATGATCAAGATGGATATTTAAGTGATAGAGAACTTTCAAATTTACAAAAGAAATGTTTTAAAAAAAGTATTGATATAAATGAAATGCAATTCATAAAACAAACGTTTATGACGTTGTCTAATTCACAATTAGCAGAGAGCCATACTGAACTATATGTGACAGGAAAAGGGATAACTGAAGAAGGCTTTTTGTTCTTGAACAAATTATATGTAGAAAAGGGAAGACATGAAACAATATGGGGTATATTAAGGGCATTTTATTATACAGACTCTCTTTCAATAAAGGTAGAGGTTTTATATCCTAAATTAAACATTCCAGCTACCTCGAGTGTAGAATTGAGTCCAATAGGATACCGTTTTTTAGTCAATCTATTTCTAAAGTATGATACGGATAATGACGGTGGATTAACTCAAGATGATTTGAATAAACTTTTTAAATGCACACCTGGCATACCACATCTTTGGTTAGCAACTAATTTTCCTTATTCTACTGTAGTTAATGGACGTGGCTGTATCACACTACAGGGTTGGCTTGCACAATGGAGTATGACAACATTTCTGGACTACAAGATTACAACTGCATATTTAGTATATTTTGATTTCCAAGAAGATGCTAAAATTGCATTGCAAATTACTAAACCAAGAAAATTCAGATGGAGAAATGGTAAATACTATAGATCGACTGTAAACGACCGTAAAGTATTCAATTGTTTACTAATAGGTAAATCGAATTGCGGTAAAACTTCGCTATTAGAATCATTTCTTGGAAGGCCTTATTCAGAGGCTCATTTAGCATCTGTGATTCCACATATATGTGTCAATAGTTTAGAATTGAAAGGTAGTAAGCAATATTATCTGATTTTACAAGAAACAGGAGTTGAAGAGCTAGCGATGTTGGAAAACAAAGATAAGCTAAAGAACAGTGACGTTATATGTCTAATGTACGATTCAAGTGATCCTGATTCCTTCTCATATTTGGTTGAGCTATTCGAAAAATATAAAGAGCAATTTGAAAGTTTACCTGTGATATTGGTGGCATCAAAGGCAGATCTAGACAAGCAACAACAAAGATGTCATATTCAGCCTGATTTATTTGCTGAAACTTTATTCATTGATCATCCTTTACATATATCATGCAATTGGATTAATTCATTGAATGAACTATTAATCAAAATAACTGAAACAGCATTAGTGCCCATCAAAGCAATCCCAGGGCTTCCCGAAGAGGCCAGTTATTCAGAAGAGGATTACAAGCAGGCTTCGATTCTGTTGGCTTCTTCTGTAGGATTCATTTCTTTAGTCACATTCGCATACATAAAATGGCAACATTATTACAAGCATTCATGATTCTGTTACGACAGTATAAATAAACAATCATATCAAGATAATGGCACTACTCACAGCAACGTGGATATCCCCATAATAAAATTGCCTTGCACTGCATATTTTGCTATCAAACTCCGATTCTTTAGATCTTTTCATGCATGCCTATTGAGATTGATGCTTTGGCAACTTTTAACAAATATCGGTATTTGCGGTATTTTATTAGGTTCAATGCTTTTGCATTGGTAACCCAATCTTTGTTTAGTTTTATGTAAACTATATGTGTTTAAAATAAGATCTAATCAAAATTTTATAGAGAATATATTCAACTAACAGTTCGTGGTCTATCTTAAACGCCTGGTGTACAGAAATACAAATAAAATATATTCAAGAAATAATACTTAAAAATGGCTTCCAAACCTCCAGGAAAATGTTGTGCTAGTGGCATTGCTCATACTGACGAACCAATAGGTAAAATTGAAGACTTTCTAGGCGTTCAATCATATGTCACCGGTGAACAACATATTAATGAAAAGGTTATAGTTATTGCCACTGATATCTATGGTCTTTGTTTGAAAAATACTAAATTAGTTGCTGATAAATTAGCTGCTGGAGGGTACGCTGTTTTAATTCCAGATATTCTATTTGATGACCCGTACCCAACTTTAAATGCCAGTGAAGCTTTGCCAGACTGGTTGGCTAAACATCCAATGGATAAAGTTGATGAATTGGTTATCAAGTACGTTAAGGATCTGAAAGCCGAATATTCCCCTAACTTTATTGGTAGCATTGGTTATTGTTTTGGTGCCAAACCAGCAATTCATCTAATTGATACCAAGTTTGCTTTGGTTGATGCATGTGCTATTGCCCATCCTTCATTTGTCTCTATGGAAGAACTTGAAGCTATAGGGAAAAACCCAATTTTAATATCTGCTGCTGAAAATGATCCTATCTTCTCAGAAGAGTCTAGGCATGCTACTGAAGCAAAATTAAAAGAAATTGGTGCCAATTATGTTATGGATTTATTTGGTGGTGTTGAACATGGCTTTGCTGTCAGAGGTGATCTCTCTATCCCAGCTGTCAAATATGCTAGAGAAAAGACCATTGTTGATCAACTATTCTTTTTTGACCATTATTGTTCAAAGAAATAAGTTTCGGATCATTATATTACAATGAACATATATAGAATATTAAACTTGTGTACAGTTTGCATTTAATTATCTCATCGTTAGTTTATGAAATTAACCATTCATCTCAATATATATTTGCGTGCACACCATATGTACTTAGGATTAATCGAGTGATGTTTAATTGATAATAAAAATACAAATGATACACATTTAGATACTCTTATATAAAAGTAAATACAGATGACTAGAAAACTATTGTGTATCAGCAAATATTGTTCCTATAAAAATGCATTGTTGTTTTTTGATGAAAAGGGATTACTTCTTGGTAGATTGCTTGAAGAATTCGATATATCACCATTTGAAGAACCGCCATTTAAAAAGAAACTACTCTCTGGTCTTTGAAGGTTTTGACCTCTTCTTGGTGATACTTGATTTGTTGCGGTGTTTTGATAATGTGGCATACTTAGATGGTTTGTTGTCTCCATGACAGCAGAGGATGGTTGAACAATAGCAGATGAACTATCGCTAAAGGTTGATACTCTAATGTTGTTACCTTTGGAGAAAGTGCTTTCAGCATCGTCATCGAATAGCAACCTAGTACTCCCCATATTGTTACCATACTTTTCAAGTCTAGCTTCTCTTTCTTTCTCAGTCTCATTGGTATCCATAGCGACCTTACCCATTTCAAATAATTCTGAGTCTTGATTAACAAAGTATGTATTTTCTTCAACTCTTGGAATAAAGGAAACACGATCGTCTTTCATAGGTTGGTAACGAGAATCAGGATTTCTGTGAAGTAATGCAATTGTACATGTGATAATAGTGAATATTAACAGAATCAAAGCAACAACGGCATTCATAATGAATAAGATAATCGCCATAACTGACGATACAATAGCAGGTTGCTTAAAAAGGTTACTGAAGAACATGAAAAATAATGCATTTATAGTGTTGACCAGATGGATACCGATGTTAAAAATATTAGTACGCTTATCCAGATAAGGTCTAATCCAACAGAGAGCAACGAAGTATGCTAATTCAATGATAAATAAAATCAGAGCTTGCGGCTTACCATTTTCTTGCAATACTGCCACAAATAATGATCTGAAGAATAAATAAAATAGCAGAGGAATTAACCACCAGTATCTGTCTGCGTTGAACTGACTGTATAAAAATCCGAACCGATTAAAGAATACAGTGTCACCATACAGTAAATAAGCTGGTGTCTTATACAGTTTAATTGATTCTCTACCTTTTAATATAACTCTTACTGTACCGTAAATCAGTAAACCTGTAAAGATAACAAAAACAAAAGCTGCATCAACAACAACAGCTGGAGAATCTACTTGAGTAAACTCCCAAATTGCTAGTAGTGATATTTGAGGGAAAGCGATAACAGTCATCCTAAATAGAGTACCTTTCATAATACTAGCCCAGTTTTTTCGGTATTGGAAAAAATTAGTGGATTCACTCATTATTCTGGCACGAGTTAAAACTTCCAATAGAGCTTTAAAGAATATTAAAAACACTATCAAACAGAATAAGAAGAATAACGTGAATACCACACCTGTTAGGAAGAAATTTGATAATTCGATACCTGCCAAATATGACACACGTTCGATACCTCTCAAGACCAAAATTTTCGATGTATATTCTGTTGTGTTTCTTTCTGTAGTTGTGTACAGAGATTGATCACTTAAAATGTTGTCAAAACTATATTCACTGCTTGAAGCAACAGAATAAGCTCTCTTCACGAGGTTTTGCAAATTTCTTTTCTGAACACTAATGGATAAAATATCCTTATTTGCAACAACAACTGTTGAAACACCATTTGTTGCTTGAATATACCAATTAAAAATGTCTTGCATGAATTTCGCATTGATGATACCCATAGACCATTGAAAATTCTGAGTCCAAGCAGCTGCAATCGGTGGAACCCTGGAAACACCCATCATTGAAGTGATAGCCAAATTTTGAAAGTAAATAAATAAAGAAATAGAGTTGGAGGCAATGTGAGCTGCAGTCATTGTGTAACCAATCACAGAGATAAAAGCAGAAGTCAGCAACCCTGTACCAGTAATAGCTGCGATAGGCCATGCAGCATATTTGGTTTGGACTGTTTTACCATTACTTAAAATTGCCTGAACACAAGCTAAAGGTGTGCTAAAACTCGTGTCATTTTGTGCATAGACCAAGACACGAACTTGAGCGTCTAGATCTGGAATTGTATAAGCAATACTAGGAATTTGCTTTGTTAAGTCTGAATCAGTTAAGGTATAGGAAGAAGCTAAATCGATTCTACCTGAAGTTAATGGACAAACGGCAACTTCGTTGATAGAACATAGATCGAAAGTATCTTCAAAAACGTTAAGACCATATGCAATCAATTGAGCTTTCAAAATAACGTTTGCATTTATGGTAGTTGTAGCATCTATATCGAAAGTAACTGTTAAGTTATTTGGAAAAAACTTGACATCGAAATAAGATGCAGAGAATTTTGAATCTTCCATACATGTTAGAAGGGAAGATGTTTTAATAAATTTGGATGAAGAACTTGCACTCGATGTCGACGTTGAAGCAGCCGACGAAGATGATGAAGATGACGATGATGAACTTGACGATGATGCTGATGATGACGAACTAGTAGCTGCATCAGTTAATGTCATCGAACTTAGCAGCAGAAAAAAATGCCACAATATAAGTCCAATAGAGGGCATCTTGTATATTCTTGAAATATCCTCTCTAGTTTTATAAGTTTTAAAAGGAAAATACTTAGGCAGATCTCTTTTCCTGAATCCCTGACTTGTTTCTATGCTTAAAAGATTGCCCTATATATATTTGTATATATATATCACTTTGTAACTGCAAAACCTAATAAATCACTAAAGACAATGAATGTAAATCAACTTGATTCACTTCTCGTTAGGTTCTATTTAAAATAAAATATATTTACCTCAATTTGTCTCTCAATAAACTGCTAATCAAATGTAAATATATATATATATATATCGTAAACACTTGAAATAGCTTAAGTACTCATTTGACACATATCTCCTTGACCAAGACTAAGAACAACAAACAATATATCCCAAATATAAATAAATGTGTCTTTATATTTATATTTGATTTAAGAAAGAGGCTGAAAGTTTTCCTGAAAGTTGTCAAAGTAAGGAAAGCTCCGTGTAATGAAAGTTGATTTCATTCTAAAATAGGAAACATATAAGAAGGATAAGACACATTAACTATAAGAATAGGATTAGGAAGAGGGGAGTTTTGATGCTTGCGTTGACTTAAGAGTTAGTTAGAGTATGTTGCTATATATATGTGTGTTGTTTTAATTGAAATTTTGGAAAGAAGAGATGATTGTTAAGCCTGAAGTTACATCTTTAGATGAGGACTTAAGACAGTTAAGAAATTCGAAATTCTCGTTTGAGTCTATTGATGAGATAAGGAAATGGATATTTGGAGTGTTACAAGAGGAAGAGACTAGCACCGCTATGTTAACTTTATTGGAGCTGTTGAAAGACGGTACTGTGCTGTGTCGATTAGCAAATGCGATTTATAAAGCCGATGAGCCTTCTGCCACATTGATTACATGGAAGGAATCTAAGATGCCATTTGTTCAAATGGAACAGATATCGCAATTTCTGCAGTTTGCCGGAGAGTATGGAGTGCCTGAGGATGAGTTGTTCCAGACAGTCGATCTGTTTGAAGAAAAGGATTCGGCGATTGTATACCAAACGTTGAAATCCCTATCTCGTTATGCCAATAAGAAACACCCGTCAACATTCCCTGTGATTGGTCCACAGCTTGCCACTAAAAGACCGAGACCTCCATTAAAGCAGAAACCAAAGCATTTGCAAGAGAAGTATGGTTGGAGCACGCAAGAGTATGGTTACATGAAAGGTGCTTCCCAAGCCACTGAAGGTGTCGTCTTTGGCCAGAGAAGGGATGTCACATAATGCTGCTACATTAAAGATCAATAAATATTAAATATTAACCGCTATGCTTTATATGTATATATGTGTGTGTATGTGTGTGTTTTATATGATTATGTAAGTGAACCCAAAGACATTAATGCATAAAGGAAATGAATTATTAAGTTAATTGCATGTTCATATCCTTGTCTACGTCCAGAATTCTGATTGTAGTGAAAATATTTCGCAGATCAACGCTTATGTCGTCGTAGTCTGGTCCCAGCTCTTCTTTTATATAATACAATGTGTTCAAACGCAGATGTTTTATACATGACCAAATCCCGGTCATTGTATCGCAATGAATTATCTTATATTTGTAACTCTTATTAATATTTGCTAAGTTATCAAATTTCAATCCAGGCATCACAAGAATCACACAATCGTTCTCCAAAATACTATTCCAATCTATGCTTGTATCCTTCAACAATGAAGTCGATAAAATAATGATACTAGAGTGCTTCTGCATCATAGTTTTTTTCTCATTGGTAGCCAATTCTTCATCTGCATCACGCTCTTCATTACCGGCATTCCTATACCACATATAGCCAGCTATCCCAAGTCCTACAAGAACACACGTCGATTTAATAAATAAATTGAATCCATTGTTTCTGTTATTACCCCTAGTCGCCATTATCTGATCTCTCCTTGTATTGATTCAATAAGTCTCCATGTAACAAAAGTCTGATATTTTCTATGTCTTGCTACGTGAAATATTCCAATTAATCACTAGTTAACTGAACACAGTATCGGCAGCTTTAAAATTGTGATAGCAGTTGCCTTAAAGTAAACAGATACCACCCTTTTGTCCTTTTAAAACAAAGGTAACGTTTGTTCTTATATGGATTGAATTGGATTAACCTTTATTTTAAACAACACGAAAACCGAATTTGGCGTAACATGCATTTAAGATCATCGCATCACTTAAATTTTAGAAGTTAATAATTCAGTATTAAGAGATGGATTGTTTGTATATTGGTGCTTGGCTGTTGTAAATTAAGATAAGTTATTGTTATCAGGATCAGGGTGTTGCAAGTTCTGTTTTGTCCCTCTCGAAGGAAAGCTGCTATTGGATTAAATAGAACAAGTGGATCGATAACTAGATATTACTATTGATTTAGAAATGAGGATTCCTAAAGGAGAAGGTGCTAAGTTTTCAGCTACTACCGTTTATTTGGAACATTTAACGACTGCCTTAAGTTGTCTAGTTCCATTTGGGAATAAAGACGATGTTTTGATATTCATTGATAAAGATGGATTATCGTTTGTAAGAGACAATAACCATGTTATAAGGATCCAATTGTTTTTATCAAGAGAGCTATTTATGTCCTACTCTTTTGAAAATGAAATAGCAAATGATCAATCAGCTTCAGAGGCTGGAGCTGGAACCCATAATGAGCAAATGGAAGATCATTTAAAGGTGAGCGTTAAAATAAATCATATTTTAGATAGTGTAAGTATTATTAACAGGAATGTGGATGATATTGTGGAATGTACTTTATTCTATAATGGGTATGGTACCCCATTCGTTCTGGCATTCGAAGATTCGTTGATTTCAGAGAGAGTAGCATACTCGACATATTTGACCAAAGAAATAGACAATACGGGACTAGAATTGGATAGATCTCAAATCATTTTTGAATGTATGGTAAAGGGGGATGTTTTATATACTGCATTGAAAGATTTAAAAGAAATTGGATGTAAAGAATGCTATATATATGCAAAATCCAACGATAATCCAATGGAAAATGTATTTGCATTGATTTCGAAGTCACAGTTAGGCTTCTCTAAGATCAAGATTCCAAGTAGTAGGTCTATCTTAGAAAAATTGCAAGTTTATGATGGAGACTCGACTACCAAAAGAAATAATGAGCCAGTAATAGGCTTTTTTGATTTTAACACATTTGATAAGATTAGAATAAGTACAAAAATTGCCAGTAAAGTACTATTTAGAATGGATGTTCACGGTTTGTTAAGTGTTAATATTTTAAGCCAAACAGATGACGTTATGGTTTCTGACGTTAGAAATTCTAAAAAAACATCAAATGCAGCTGATAATTTGTTTAATTTTGATTCCTATACAAATCAGAAACAGATGCAACTGCCTAAAGACTACCCAGGCATTGTGATAGAAATTTGTATGCTAGAGAAAGAAGCCATTGACTCCTTGGCTCAAGAAGAAATCGCACTATTAATGGATACTAATGATACTACAGGGATGTCAGAAATTACTAAAAGACAAACAATTGCTGTAAATAAGTTAACAGATCAAACATCCCCTTTAAATCATACAAATGGTAATATTTTAGGCCTGAATGGTAAAGTAGACGATAAATTTCAATCGATTGATGAAAGCAGTGTTCCGGTCAATTTTATTCCTCAACATGATAGTAATGGACATGATAATGAAGGAACTCAAGATCGTGAGAATCGGAAACGTAAAAAAACTGAAACTAGTAATTCATCTGTAAACGGTTTACCATTGTTCTTTTAATATCTAAATAACATAGCATTTATAAGTTAGCATTCAGAAAAAATATAGACACAAGCTATAAGTATATTATACATATGCATATACAAATAACTTTGAATAGTGTAGATTGTGAAAAGTGAATTTCTTATTCTCTTAAAAGACTTGACTAAATAAAAAGTTAATTAAAAATAGAGATAAACTATATAAGTGTACTGCTCATTCTAATAAGTCGCTTATTGTTGAGAGAAGTGGTCTAAGATCATGCTACGTTCATCAGTTTCAGCACCCCAGTTGGTGACAACGACGACAGAGGCACCGACGACCTTTCTGACGTTGCCGTCACGGTCGACCTTACCTAAACCAGCCCATTCACCTAATTGCTTGGCATCGGCAACCTTGATTAATGGAACCTTGTGTTCTGGGTCATTAGCTAAACCTTCAATTAACTTTAAGATGTTATCTTCGGTAACAGAGCTAACTAAGACAACTAATTGAGCTTGACCTTTAGTTAAAGCCTTAGCAGATTCTCTTAAACCTCTGGCTAAACCATCGTGGATTAAAGCAGTTCTTAAGACAACCTTTAAGGCATCTTCGATGGTAACTTCACCGGATTGTTCAACGATTTCTTCTTGAACTTCGACAACTTCTTCAACGTCAGACATTATGATTTATATGATTATTTTATATCGGCTAGTAAGGGACTTCTTCGACAATTAAAATAATTTCTCCGTAACCTCTTGTTATATGAAACAAGTAAATACAAACTGTAAATATATATACAAATATAGGACTAAATAGAGAGTAAAAGAATCAACTGTTAATTAAAAGAGTTTCACTAAATCTTGAAATACATTCATCATGAGGAAACTAATCAAAAGAAGATACTAGAGGAGATTGATGAGATGAGATTAGATGGAAAAAGATAATTATAATTTTTACAGTTTAGCAGTAAGACTATATTAGTAACAATTGACAGGTATTCAATTATGAATTCATTGTACTTACTAACATACAGGTTCATAATCTATCAATTCTACTACTTAACATTTGAGATTGCATAGTTAAGGTATATTTCAATGACTTTGAAACTTTTTCTGAAACTACCTCTTTGCGTCAAATTTCAATTTTTTTTGAATTTTTTTTTTTGTTATTTTCTTCACTATTTCCTGCAGTGATTTCTGCGTAATAGTTGGATTTTGTAATCTTTCCGTCTCGGTGAAAAGTAAATGGCGGCAAACAAAAAAAATAATAGTAATTAATGACTGTTTTGTTCGGTGCGGTGTTTGGGTGTTGGTATCTCAGAAACAGTCACTCGAAAATGATGATTGTTACTTACAATGAGTAAAGATGGATGTATTGTGTCACTTGCAATCTAGTCAGTCATTCGTATTCTTACTAATATGGTTTGGGTATTTACTGTTATGTATTCATTGTAAGTTCGTGTTTATTTAGTATTATTTACAATTAACCCTGATGTCCAAGAATTGATTTGAGCAAAGTATAAATGAAATAGTGAGTAAGTTTTTTTTATTTAGTTTTAGTGCATGAAGTAGAGATGCGATAGTAAAACAAAATAAATAATTTAAATTTGAATATAAATACGTGTATGGAATAGTTCTAGAATGGAAGGCCAGCTTAATTGATTTGTACTATTCTCATCTATTCTTTCTTTCTTTCTGTTTTTATTTTTCGCTGTCGCAAAAGATTGTGTAATCCTTATGAATTTATGTTGTTTTTTTAATTTCATTTTAATATATCTTTCTGTGGGATCATTATTGCATTTTATGAGAACCTTGTCATATTTCCATTTCTCCCATAGGTTCTTCATTTTCAACAATATCCATGTCTCTTGCCTCATCTTCTTCATCATCTTCTTCGAAAGTGTTTTGGTACTGGACATCTCCATTATTTTGATAAGTTGGAATGTCTTCGTCTTCAAAATCAACATCAAAGAAATCATCATCACTGCCAACAATTTTCTCGTACAGCACTTTTGCAGCTGTGATCACATCATCGTATGATATCTCGGCACATGGCATTGAAGTATAGACAATGTTGTTATCACTTGCCCCTGGAACTAATAATGATGAATCTTTAGGCCATTCTTTTGAAAATTCAAATACTGATGGTGTTACAACATCAAATGGTGGGGTTGATGTAAATTGTGTATAATATAATTTTAATAAAAATTGAACTTTTTCTCTTGGGATGTATTCTTTAAATGATTGACCTAATTTAACCGAATTAATGATGGTTTGTCCATTTGGTCCAAGTTGTATCAAGTCATTTTCATTCTCTAAATCTGTGGATGATTCTCTAATAATACTTCTTTCTAACGCTTCCAGAGCAGCATCTAAATCTAATTCAGCTCTTGGGCCAGTCTCAACTGTTGACAAGTACCATATACAGGTACCCTTGGCACATGACTCAGTACCAGATCCGACAATAAAAGCTTGTACAACAGTTCTATTATTCGACTTTAAGGAATTTGGTGGGAAAACTACAACAGCAGCGGATTCTCCCTCACCAAACCATTCCGAACAAGATTTCTCAACAATGCATGTTAATCTATGAACTTCATATTCTTGCTTTGGAATATTTTTACTGTCTAAAGGAGCTTGTGTTGGAGATACTATTACTCTTTCTTCTACTTTTATCTTAGAGCCATCTTTAAATACTGCTTCTTTAGTAGTTGGATTAAATGATAATAACTGTGAATTCAATTTGTATGTACTTCCAGCAACTGCAGCAGACCTGCAGAAACCTTGCGATAATTCACCGGGACCACCAAATTTAGAATATAATACTGGGAAAGGGCCATAAACATCAAAACTTGTTAAGTATCTACGAATTCTTTGTAATGCATTTGGTGTTTTGACATCCAAGTTGTAACATAAACCAATTGAAAATATTAATTCGTACAATTGATTGTTCTCCAATTTGAATTTCTCTACTAAAAAGTCTGATATAGGCTTTTCAGCATATTGTTGCCAAATCTCTGGTTGTTCATCCCAAACTAATACAAATTTAATGAATCTCATTAGATTACGTTTTGACATTAATGATAAATTTTGGTCAGTAAAAATTTCTTGTTTTGTATTTGTTAATTTTTCAAATGAATCATTTTCATATGTATGAAAATTTGATAAAGATTGAAACTCTAAGTATTGGTGAACTCTTGATTTAACTAAAATTGATAATAAATCGGATTTTGCAAAAAGAATTTTTGGTGATAAATCAATTCCGAAATCTCTTGATACGTAAGTGTTGCTATGTCTTAAAGATTTGGAAATGTATAATTTAGCATTAGTGTAACAGACACTCAATGAGCTAGTGCCTGAGTTGACTTCATTGACCCAATTACTTATCTGATCAATAGTTAAAGTTGCAGAGGTGTCCCCATAGTAATCGTTTTTATCAATATGCAAGACGCTTGAACCTTGCCAAGCAAGAGCAGCAGCCAACACACTTTCCACCATACCAGTGCCTGCTATCAAAACATCAACTTTATCCGGTGTGGTTTCAGGTAAAGGATCTTCAATGCCTGCTAGATGCGGAACAACAGGTATATTCATGCTATTTTGTAATGAACCGCTTAAGAAAGAACTTCTTCTTTCAGCCACTGATGGACGACGTTCAGCATTTAACATTATGTCTTCTCCTTCTTAACTGTATTCTTTTTCTGATATAAGTGAAATAGAATTTTAGTGTAAGTATTTCACCTTAATTTAGATAATAAAAAGTTACAATAACGATTCGACACAAAAAAGAAATTCTAAAAATAAAAAAAGGTATCTTAACGACTCAGTCTGAAATGAACTCGAGTAGGATTGATAACAATGGTTATGATGATGATAATAATAGTAATGAACAATTAATCAAATATAATAAAATCAAGTCGAAAAAATGGAAAGAAACACTAATAGTATTATTATTAATTAAGTATGTTAATTAGAATGACGGTAACTTTTTCTTTTCTTGACGGGTTTGCCTCTGGTTTTTGAAACCTAGTTCAGTGGACTCTAATCAGTATATGTAATTAATCTCCAATTATATCTTATTTTGATACTTTTAAGTCTTAAGATAAATAAAAACAATTAATTAATAAATAAACGAAAATTTAACTTACATATATTAATTATATTACCTAACAAATTTTAAATATATAATAATCTTTTTGAACCTTTTTTACCTTTATTAGTGAATCTTCATTTTCATGAACTATAATTACGTGTAAGCTGGAAAAAAATTTTCACTATTTTTTTTTTAATTTAATCTTGAATTTGAGAGAAAAAATTTTAAGACAATGAATCAACATGAATAGTAATCCATAATTAGTTTTAATGTATGTAGGTATGCATGTATGTGTGCTTGAAGATATTGTTTATTTGATTGCTGGTTGAAGAAGAAGGAAAAGGAATAGAGCGAGAGTAGTGCAGATAACTATGTGTCATTTTTGCCTAGTGAAGGATTCGTTTGTTCTTGTGAGTTTATTCGATTGTCTTAGTTAACAATCAGATAAATAAAATTGGCAAAACAAAGTCGATACGCACACGTAAACTTATTGTCAGTATTTCTGTTGACATAGACACAATATGCAAGGGTTTTCAGAATATGCAATGTGTTGTTATTATAGTTTTTGCTTTGTAATTGTAATGGTTACCAAGGTGGAAGTGGGAGTAGTGACAAATGTTAACTGGCTAAGCTAACTGAAGGCAGAATACATTCTAAAACTGTTCCTCTTAAATAAAACTCGTTTACATCTGTACGGAATGCAACTAATCCACCAAGTATTAGAATTGTTCCATTTATTTGTATTGGAGTTGAAGCAATACTGATTAATAATTGATTTTGCAAATTAGAATTGTCTTGGAATAAATATTCGAACGTATTGTTATCAGCATTATACATTGTCTTGACATTGTTACCTTGTAGACAAAGACTATTTATGTCAAAAATATTTAATATCGAGGCTCCTATTGGAATACTATCTTGCTTCTCCTCTCCTAAAGCATCGCCATGCTTTAAGTAGGAATTCTTCCTCAATGATGCATTCTCCTCACAGTAGATTTTTTTTACGTCGCATTGTAACAAACCCCCAACAGTTACAATCATATTGCCGACAGTAAATAAAGTATGACCTACTAAACCTAATTCAATTAAGACTTTGGGTTCTCTTTTATCACTGCTTACTCGGGCATACTCAGGCAACTTTTGCCAGGTTTCTTCTACTATATTAAATGACCACATATCTCCAAAAATATGGGTCTGATTGGCACCACCATGATATAAAAGAGTAGATTCATTAATGTTTTCTTGGATTGGATATGACAGGCAGTAACTGTTCTCTTCATTATTGTTCTGATTACTATTGGGAGCATCAGTGTTAGATTCACTCATATTGGTATCCATATAGTACTTGTCTAAATGGGAATTGAGCAATGTTTTCTTTTTGATAGAATAAATGTCAGGTATGCAATATGCTCCAAAGGCCCTAGGTTCTGGCCATGGATCCTTATTAGTCTCAGTATTATTTGTGTTTTTCTTCCTTCTCGCGATTACTGACGCTTCTGCACCATCTCGAAATATTAAGTAACCCTTCTTGCCTTTTGACATTACCTGAATATTTATTTTCCACATATCATTAACTGCCATAAAACTCTGATTACTTTTCTGAATATATCCACCAAATATCAACATTGTTATATCATAAGGTTTTCTTGAGTTAGGCCTTTTTTTTGTACTTTTCTGACTATGTTTACTAGCATTTTTTTCCAATAATAATATTCTAGGCGACTTACTCAAACTAATATTTGGATTTGAAACTGCTTCCACACTACTAGCTTTGCTACTAGTACTATCAGTGTAAACAGAATTATCTGTATCAACATTTTGTAAATGAATTTGACAGTGACCAAATCGTGGTTGTATCGTTGTTTCACCGAATTTATGCTTCTGAATAGTATATATATCCACTTTTTTGAATGTAAAAGATAAAATATCTAAAATATATGCATCAGGATTCATGTATATATTTTTTTCTAGATAGTAAATATCATCCTCCATATACCAAGTAGTCTTTAACTCAAAGCCTCCGTAATAAAATATGTATCTATCAGTTATTTTTGTTCCCTTTACACATATTAATGGTGGAGGTGGTAGACCATGTATGTCATTTTTTTCAAATCTATTTGAGGATGGATTAAATGAATATAAGAATGGATTTTCTACCATTGCAGGATTGTTGATAATATTTGGGATTAGTGGCGGCGGTACCTTTATAAAGTCTTTTATTCTGAAGCTTTTCAAATTAGGTGCTTCTTCATCATACTTATAAGAAGGTACTAAGCCACCAAAAAGAAAAACCTGATCATTTACTTTAACGGTAGAGTGGTAAACTAATGATGGTAACTTGATATTTCCAAAATAACTGGATATCATGGTACTACCACCAAAAGTATCAAATTCAGGGGGTATATATCCGGTACCCTCTATGAATAAAGGGCAACTTTTACCTTTAAATGATTCTATTTTATCTCTTTTTTTTGACGATAATCTATCTCGAAATTCTGACCTAATAGCAGGTATCCATATATCATTATTATCAAAGCCTAAGCTTGGTTTGATGTTATCTAACGTTGATAGTTTATCGAAATGATTGAAATATACATATAACGCTTTTGAGTTAAAAATCTGTTGAGATTCAATAGCATTGACGTGTGTATCATCTTCATTTTGTGTCGCCACAACATCAAACGCAATATCGCTAAAGCTGTTTAGAAGAGTTTTCTCTGGATAATATGAAATATTTCCTATTATATACTCGTAAACATTCGCTTTATCAATAGCTGAAGAATTATAACTATCGATAGCGCTTGAATTGGGACTTACTGAACTGTGTGAATCTGAAACACGAGTCGTCGTGGAAGAAAGTTGTCCCTTATTCTTTAAAGTCAATAAGTTCATTCCCATTGATTTGTAATAATGTTTCAAATATCTTTCATTATTAATTTGTATTGTTTTCAAATAATTAGAGTCATTTCTCTTAGCTATATCATCATGTTTCATAACACTGAAAGAATTTGATATGTATTTAACAGGGGAGAATATATGATACTCTTCATTACCTACCTCCAATTCATCAGATTTTACACTCATTCTTCTAAAGGATTGACACAAGTTTGGTTATACTATTACTTGGAAAGAAGAACAACAGGATGTCTAGTGGATCTTTTGTTTTTCTGTATGATGACTATTTGCAGACTATGCAATTGGTAGTTGATGAACCTTAAAAATTAATAGTCAATGGATCGAATAATAGAGACACATATACTAATTTGATAGATTAGGGAAACCTCTATGAATATGTATGTAGATAGTTGAGAAATATGACAAAATTGAAAAAAAAAGTGTATGTCACATACTATTTCTTTGTGCCGTTAATATAGAAAATAGAGGTGATTGATATTTTTTCTGGGATGACTGTTGACCTCAAAAAGTAACTTCAAAAATAAAAATAAGAAACTGATCTATTTTCTTGAAGGATAAAAAGCGTATGCCTGTTGTTTGCTTAATTGAAGTATAAATCATTTTTACTTACAAAGAATGTAAATTAAGGAACATTAATAGTCCAATTACATTTCGACAGATAATTATTGCAATTAATTTTATTATTGTTATAGTTATAGTAATGTCGAAATGGTTTCCCTCAAACGTTGTTATTAGAAAAATATATTCATTTCGTGAAATCTCTCAATAGATATTATACTTAATACATAAGTTAATTTCAGATATATTATTTGAATGATCAAGTTACCAATTTATTATAATTAGAAATGTAAAAAATTTTATAGGAACGATTAAGAAAGTCTACGTTAGTCTTTTTCAAACATCAAAATTATTTTGTTAGTATGAAAAACATCCCAGAGTTAATTTATATACACATGCTTAATTCAATTACAATAAGAATTCATTACTTATAAATTGCAAATATTGATTAAATACTAGATAAAATAGGAATTAACTTGAAGAATACAATTTAAATTATTGATTTGGTATTTCTAGTGAAATACCAATCATTTTTTTCCTCAATCTCAACTCAACTTCTTCAGGGTCTTCATCTTCTTCCACTACTGTCTCATTAGCTTCTTCAACAACGGCATTCGAAACACTAGTAGATGTAGCCTCAGTTTCAACCTTTTCATCTTTATTTTCCTTAGGTTCCTTTTCTTTGGCCTCGGCAGTCTTCGTAGCTTTTGCAGTTCTTCTCTCATCTCCTGTCTTCAAAGTATTAACACCAGTTAAAACAATTAGACCAGCACCAACCACTAATACTACTAAGATTAAACCAACACCTAAACCTTGTAGATAAGGTGGTACAATTTTAGTATAAGCTATAAATAGGTCAGCAAGAGCTCCATCAGATTCCTTTAATTTATCTTCATTATCTCCTCTCTTATGTTTTTGAGTAGTTTCATTGTCCAATGGAACACTGACACCTCCACCTAAAGCAAGTTCCTTATCTTCTAATTCTCTCTTGGCCTTAAAAGTGGCATTGCCAATCATTTCAGCTTCTTTGATTGATTTACCTACATAGATGTTGTCGAAAAGTAGATCAATAGAACCACTGTAAAATTCGAATAATATACCACCAACTGGCTCAGATAATTTTGATGGTGTTGAATCTTCATAATGTTCTGGATTTTTGATTAATTCAGGTTCCCAAACACCCATATAATCAGGATTTTCAATCATTGGTTGTTCCCAAAGTCCCTTGTAATCTGGATTTGATATTAGTTCAGCAGTCCATTCACCACAACCGAACTCAGTATCACACGATGGGTTAGTAATTAATGGTGCAACCCATTCACCGTCTGCTTCCTCATTCCACCACTCTGGTTGTTTTGTTCTTTCAGGATCGGGAATGTACTTAGGGATACTTTCATCCCATTTTTCGGGTTTCTTGGCTTCTGGATCTGGGATTACTGCACGGTCATCCCAAGTTTTTGGTTTTGTTTTAGATGGATCTGGAATAGTTTTTCTATCGTCCCAGGTCTCTGGTTGAACTGCATTTGGATCTGGAATCATTTTTGGACCACCAAATGGAGGATCAAAGACACCTTCATCTAATAAGTTGGCAGCAAAAGTGACTTCACCATCGAATCTAAGTTCAAAATCTTGAGTCTTACCATTAAGACGTAATGTGTAGAGATGAGATTTCAAATCTTCACCTAGCCTGGATTCTGGTGCTTTTTCAAAAAATACTAACTCAGTTTTATTGGAAATAGGGTTATGTCTTCTGAAACCTAAATGAACTTCATTAGTGTATGGAGCACAGTTATCTGGTCCAAAAATTAATTCCAAAGTTGGTGAGTCCTCGCCACCATATTTTTTCAGTTGAGATTTTTTAATTGGAGGTAATAACTTTATAAATGCACCACCACATTCCAATGCAGTTTGAATTTTAGTTTCATACTGGATAACCAAATCATCACCATCTTCCATGACAATTGGTTTTTTGAACACGGTACCAATCATACCGAAACCTTTGTCGGTATATGTGACTAAAGATTTGTCACCAACAAAACCTGGAACAATGTAAGCTTCTTCCAAACCCCATTTGACAGGATATTGTTCAACTAATTCATCAGAATATCTGTCATTAATTTTTTTTTTAGAAGAAATCCATTTCTTACGGAAAGCTTTTTCAGAATCATAACCTTGGAAATCTTCAAAGAAAGAGTCATCTGCTAATTTGAAATCATGTTCCTTAATTGCTGGATGTTCAAACTTATAGCCAGAACCATTTTTGTCTGCAGATACAGTAGCAACAGAGGCTGCTGCAAGGAGAGCAACTAAAAATTTAATATTACTCATTGCTTTATGCTTAGTTCCTCTAATTTTAAAAGAGCAGATACATTTAAAAACAAAATTAACTAAAGAAATATTTAAAGAAAATGACTTGTAATTTATATAGATTACTGTAATATTAATTCTATATATACATTGTAATTCATTTTTTTTGGGTTAAAAAGTGTGTTGTGTATTAAATTTTCAAACTTTACCTTCCAGGCTTAAGTTTCTCCTCTCTTTCCTCCATAAAAAATTAATTAAAGTCAATTGAACGTTGCCGCAAGGTGATGTTCATTGAATAAGAAGAAGACAGCAAACACAAGAAAGTGCTATTTATATTTTAAGATTGCATGTATCAATGTTCATTCTTTCTCATTAACGTGGATTCTTATATTTAAGTAAATTTTGATTGTGAATAATGTTACAATGCAATTAAATTTTCATATATATATATACATGCATATATATACAGTTATGGATATTATGGTGTAATTAATGTATCATGGTGACACTTACATTAGTGTTATGAAATGAATTTATCTATGAGCATTATATTTGTATCAAAGGTGGAAATTCAAGGTTTGTTGAATGATCAAGTTTTAAAAGGAAACAATATGTAACTTACCTATTCATCTTCCATAAGAGGTAAAAGGTCGAACATGTTTTTGTTTTGGAGTTGATCAGCCACTTTTTTCTCGTTTCGTTCTTCATCCCAACCTTCTGCATCACCATAGGTCTCTACGTTCATGTCATCTTTTATTTCAGCTGCTATTTCACTATCTTGCATTTTATCTTCATTTTCTAAGTCAAGTTTCTTTTCAGCAGCTACTGGGTTGAGTTCTCTTCTCACAGCATTGTTAATGGAATCCCAACCTTGTTTTCTTGTCGTTTGAACATATTTAGCACGAGAAATAGACTTGGATATCTTACCGTCTAATTTGTTTGTTATATGCAGAGCTCTTTCAAGTCTATCCTTATCGATACTTGTGATTGAATCATTGATTCTTTGTTCTAAAAGTTTTTTCGTAGCTTTACTCTTTCCCTTCGTTTGCTTCTTCTTACCAATTTTGGCATCTAACAAGGCTTCGTTTTTTGCAGAGACTCTAATTAAAATATTAGATAAATTTGTGTTTTCAACTCTTGGAAGCTCTGATAATGATTTAGATTCAGGTTCTAATGCAAGCTCATAAGCTGCTTGTCTAGCAGCACGCGAATTTTTACCTATCTTTTTAGCCATGATTTATTAATATATTCTTACTTTTCTCTGCTTAGAAATTCAGAAACTACTAGAAATTTTAATTCTCATAACTCTGGTATCTAAATAATAATCAATAAGACATAATATTTACATATTTTTAAAGCATTACATATTATTCTTTCATCAATAAATAATCTCATTGCAAATTTTATCTCATCTCATTGAAATTTTTTAAATGCGAGGAGGAAAACTTTTTTCAAATAAATCACCGTACCAATCTCAATAAGGTTGAATACATTGACAAATATTATAAAGATTAAAGTAATGCACTGTTCAAATATAGGAAAAGGGTTCAATATATATATATGACTTTGTTTATTTATATATATGCTTATACAATAGACGATAAATTAACATAATTTTATAGTAGAAACAAATGCGGATGATATTATTTTATTAATATAAGGAAGTACATGCCAGAGTTATCATCATTATGCTCTTTGTTGTTGTTGTTGTTGTTTTTTAATTCAGTGTGTTTAAATTACTAAACGTTCAGCTCTACTGGTCTTCTATCACGTAACTCACCGTTGTTATTTGGTGTTAATAAAATTTTTATAACATGACCTTTATCGTTTAATAATCTCATGATGGCGCCATCAACACCATCTTCAATTGGGACTTTGTTCGTAATCATATGAGATGCTGACGCAATATCAATTTTATCTGTTTCAAAAGCATCAATGACTTCTTCGAAATCTTCAGATGTGTAACACATAGAACCGGTATATCTCTTTTCTTGGTGTGTAATGTCCATTGGGTAGAATTCGACTGGTTTATTATTCCAGACGGCCACATTGACAGCTGTACCTCTGAAAGTACAACATTCAATGGCGGCATTTAAAGTAATTGGTAAACCAGAACAATCAAAAGTGTAGTCGAACCCATCACCATTTGGACCCATTTCTCTTAATGTTTTCACAGATTCGTCAAATGGCACACCAGTTGGGTCATAAACCTTGGCACCCATTTTACCAGCATATTCTCTTCTGATTGTAGCTGGTTCGGATAATACAATATATTCACAGCCAAAACCTTTCAAAGCCAAAATAGTACCTAAACCAATTGGACCACCACCGATAATCAAAGCAGACCCACCTTTCTTGTAGTGAGCAACTTTAACAGCATGCCAACAAACCGAAATTGGTTGAATTAAAGCACCAATATCCAATGGCATATGGTCTGGGATTTTATGAACATGAGCTTCGTTGATAACTAATCTTTCAGCAAATCCACCACTTTCCAGACCAGCACCACATAAAGCTAAATGAGCACAAATATTAGTCATACCAATTGAACAAGCACTGCACATTGGTTTATTAGCATTTTGGGATTCAGGCCAACGGTATCTATCCTTACAAGTACCAGTTGGTTCAACAACAACGTGGTCGCCTACTTTAAAAGTCTTACAACCTTTTCCGACTTTTTCAACAACACCAGATATTTCATGACCCATTGCTTGAGGTAAACCATTACCTGAAATTTCATTATGACCACCATCTGGTGGGAAAAAAATTGCACCTTCGGTGTATTCTTTTAAATCTGTACCACAGATACCACAATATGAAACAGCAATGATCAATTCATCATCTGCAGAAATGACTGGTTCTTTTAGATCTGTTGTGAATCTAACATCATTTTGACCGAAGTAAGCTAAAGCTCTCATTGTTACTAGATAGAGATGAAGTAATTTTGTTTATTTGTTTGTTTGAAAGTTGATATCAATGATAGTGGGAAACAAAGTTAAAACCACTAACAACTTAAACAATTTGAGTAGAAATATATGTTGTTTTTCTTTGCCTGAACGCAGATACAAAAAAAAGTGAATACTGTTCCATAGATAATATATAATGTATAATGTATATAAATGATTTTTTGAAAATTTATTAATGAATGGATATTATATAACCGGAGAAGTATACGAAGTGAAAGAGAAGCTACATATAACCACAATATGTTTATTTTTGCATATGGAAGATACAATATAACGATCCCATTGGTATCTTTTCAGTTCCAGATAAACACGCATTTCCCAGGTCAATAGAATGAATATACTGATAAGGTTGTGATGTTTTAGTGGACATTACTTAAGAGTGTCATTGGAAAGACATTGAAGTCCGTGTTTAAAGCTAATAAACTAATCCTGAAGGGACTTGTAGGGGCAGTAAGAATACATGTGAAAGCTCTTGTGTTATTGTTTTTCTTGTAGTTGTCATTGCTGCGTGAAAAGGAAGCACACTTGAATAAAAAAACATTAGATTGAAGATATCTTGTAAACTGAATGAGGTGTCTGCTCTTTATGGGTTACACACACTAAACTTAACATTTATAGACCCTTGTATAATTCAATTGATTAACAAGTATGTGTTACTTAGTCAATAAGTGAAACAGAACGACCTTAAAAAAAAGATGATGAAACCGAGATGTATGCAAGGTATGGTGAGATTAGAGGAAACACGTAGACATTGATTTGTGGTCAACGATTGTGAGAATGAAATGCGTAGCAATGTACTTTACACGGATATATATGCCTCGGAACCGGATTGTTGTGCAACATTTTAATGAGTTCTTGTTACTGACATTAACGAGTGTGCGTGGCATGATGTTTCGATTTTTATTTCTTTTCTGCGTTGGTTTCTCGGTGTATTTGGTCTGCAATTTATAGTGTTGTTGTTGTTGCTTTTGTTTTTCCCTGTTTTGGACAGCGCACAAATACGTTGTTCCGGGTAGTTTATGTTTTTAACGCGTCACAATATGTAACTTACACACATACTTCAATGGTTAGATTAATTAGTAAGGTTCCTGTTCCTCTCCGCCACCACCTTTACGCGGTATTAGCTTCTTGGATGCGTACAATAATAAGGTCATAATATAAGATCAGCATATCTGATAGACAGCATTCGTGATCAGATATTATTTGGCCTTTTCTATTGTATGACTAATACACTTCGCACAAATGTAACGTCCAGGGCCAGTTGAAACTACAGTATGCATTGACTGTTAGTGCGTTTCGTTTCGTTTTGTATTGTTGTATTGTCTTCTGCTATGCATATCGGTGAGGTTAAGGAGCATGTGAAGAATGAAGAACCTATTCTTGTTTGTGCATGTGTTTATCTTGTGTGTTTCACTTAGCTATTGCACAATAGGGGAAAGAATGTTAGGGACGGGACTTCGCTATAGCATTATATAATTATGTGTGTAATAGTTTTTCGGAGATGTGTGTCTAACGCAATGTGGAACGTACGTATTTTCCATAAATAAAAGAATGTTCTACGACTAATTTTGATCTGAAATTACTTTTGCTTGTCAAAAATAAATTAGTATAATTTTGTACTGGAATGACATGTTATTAACTTGCATCTTCTGGAACCAAACTCTCTTCTGAAAACATCTTTATTAATATTTACATTTGGATATATCTAATTACCAGTTACTGATATGTCAATTCTCCTGCCGACATCTACATATCATAAACTAAATATAAATAAGTTGGAAACACGATAATGGATAAATCATTGACAATTGTTCACGCGTTTAGATTTCGACCTATCCAAGATACAGTTCTGCATTGTATGAATAACAATACTCCGGATTTATCGAGCTTTTTGACCCTTTTTTGACCGGTGAATAAAAACAACAAACTCATCGAGAAGCATACTATTTTCCTATCCTTGTTGGGGGCAATGATCTAATTATAGAGAACTTTTGTCTTGAGATGCGTTTTCTACGACGCTGCTGGAACAACTCTAGTCATAATATGGAAAAACAGGCCGGAATAATTCTGGAGATTTCTGAAATTTATCGATGATGACTATTTTAAGCAACATTTTTATTGGTATGGGGTGGGGAAGAAAGAGAGAGGGAAATCAAAACGAACAGAATTGCATCATTACGAAAAAAGAAAAGAACGGATAATAAATATATGCGAGATGATAAAAGTTGTTCACACGGATGCACAAAAAGCTATATGTTTTTTTGCCTCTTGTTGTAGATCTCGGCTTGGATATCACGATCAGGACAAACTAGGAAAATTTAAGCCGGGGGGGGGGAAGTGAAGAAGCGCGGAGGAACAATATTAATGCATTTCCCCACTCAGTTCATAAAATATTAGTAACCGTACTATTCCTTTAAGTGAATAATTTATTCACTTAAAGAAATATGAAATTGATATGGATAAAATAATCTGGGGTGGAAGAATACACGGATACCATTACTACTGATAATGCACACATATCCTCTATTTTTGTCGTATGCTAGTGTTTCTTTTTTTAATATTATTACATATAATTGAGCCGGGCCGAGATTTTAGTGAAAAGAGCGGTAGCGACCGATATCCCATTTTTATTATCAAATACTATATCACTATACCAAGCAAACTCTTTGCTATGTATGTACTGCATAAATAAAATTTAGCAACTCTCACGTAAAAAGTTTTATTGAAAAATGTTGATATCATCATGTGATACTTCCAAATTTGGACATTGAATACCATGCAATGTTGACCTCTTACAACTACTACTAAGATAGCAATAAAGTGTACTATGGCTTTTTCCTTTTTCCTTTTCTTCCGCAAAGTTTCTCCATCGACATAATTCCCGTGATGTTTTTTCGTTATGGGACGATCACCTGACGTTGCACAAGATTACTGTGCGCTTGCAAAATGTTTTTCACTCTTCTGGTTCTTAATCCACAACAACATTTCCTTTTCCGGAACAAAAAACAACAAACAAAACAAAACAAAACACGTTTGTTGCGTGCGGACGTTGCTCTGCCAAAGTTTCCAGACGCAACAAAAAACAACAAAAAAATTTTTTTTGTTGTTTCCAAAGCTGCCAGAATTCCTATCTCGGAAATATATTTCCCCACTATTTTTCGATGGTGGCAAATATATTTATGTATTGTTTTTCATATTGTTGTTATTGTTCCCGTGAGTAATTAAACGAGTACAGTTATCTTTTCTAACTATTCAATTGCTTTCACTAATAAAATTAGTGGGTTCCCACTAATTTTATGTTTGTCCAGTTTTTCACAACTGCGCAAAAGCCAGGGTGTTCACGAAAGTAGTGCAGGTTTCAATTGCAATTTTGGACAAATTTATCCGACCGCAACGTCGAACAATCATAGGACTGTCTGTGACAATTTCTCACTTCAATGTGGTAATGATGCAATATAATAGGAAAGATTTTCATGGAGGGCGGGGGGGGGGCGGGGGAGCGAGATTGAAACAGCGGTCAAGCAAAAAGAAGCGTGCATCGATTGAGTGCAGTATTTTTCCCGACACGGATAATTATTGTTGCTCTTTGCTCAATGGGAAAAACTATCAGATCTGCTGTTGCCCGCGAAGAATATGCAGTAGGAAACTCCAGATGCTAATATAAATATGTTTTTCGGACAACTGTGCTGTGTATGCGGTGTTTCAAAACAGCATAGACGACACCAACGAAAAGTTTTTTGCCATTTTCTTCCCCGCAACAATTCTGTGGGGGATAAAGCTCTGGGCGCAAGCGAGCGGGTGCCAGAAAAGAAACAACAACGCACACAAGCACCAAAGAAACGCACGCAGCATTGTCTTATATTATTGCGCTTTGTTTCTTTTCTTTTTTTTGTTTTGTTATTTGCCGAAGTGATTCTGGATCTCTTCTGAGATAATGTGCAGAGCAGTACATTTTTTGCTCTTTGTGTTTTTCTTTTTTGCAAAAGAAACCTAAGCATTTCCGAGTTTTGTTATTTTCGAGGACGTTCAACTTCCGACATTTTGAGCCGTTCTCTGCATAACATTCTTTGTGATTTTTTGTTTACTTTCACGTTTCATCCCCACTTCCCCCACTCCCCATCACGAAACTTCCTAATGTGACGCAGTGGAAAATATTTCTTTTTTAATTTTGTTTTTCCACAATCTCGAGAGTTTGTTGCACGATTACGGCTGTATCTCATTTCTTTTGTTTCTTCTCCGCAGTTGTTTCTTTCAGATTTCTCCAGGAATCTTTAGTTTCCGAAAATTTAAAGCAAACAAAAGAAACTGCAAACGGCAGTTCGAGATGGCAGTAAATGCAACCATCAGGAGAAGACCAAGAAGCAAAAACTAAAAGACAAGTTTTTGTTTACTATATCAAAATTTTTGTTGTCTATTAATTTCAGCATCGCTAAAACTATTCTCTTCATATTTTTACTTCTAAATTATAATTAACATCAAAGAAAATATTCTTCAGCAACAAAAGTTGACATCTATTTCAATTTCCAAAACATATAAAAAGGACTACTATTTTTCATTTGTTCCAATTATCAATCTTGTTCTTCAAATTATATTTTTATTATCAATTATCTTCTCTCATACAAAAGAGAACATCAAATAAAAACATTAGATCGCATTTACTAAAGAAATTCATATACTAATAATAATACATTAGCATTTTATTATTATTATTCTTTTTATTTATTAGATTTTTTTATTGTTTTTTAAGAAAAATATAAGTTTTTACAAACAAATTTTAATTATGTCAGAACCTGTTACTGACTTACAAGTTACTGCCTCTTCAGAAGGCAACGTCGAAGCTGTCTCATCTAACAACTCTATTGCTTCCAATAAGGTTGAAGGTGATGACATGGATTTAAAGGCTCCAGAAGATCCAATCCATGCTACCGGTCCACTTTCCCAATACTTCGGTGTCTTATCCCTATGTTTAATGATCGCCTTTGGTGGTTTCATTTTCGGTTGGGATACTGGTACCATTGGTGGTTTCGTTAGTCACGAAGATTTCTTAAGAAGATTTGGTTCTAGACACTCAGATGGTACTTATTATTTCTCGAAGGTTAGAACTGGTTTAGTTGTCGGTATTTTCAATGTTGGTTGTGCTATTGGTGGTTTGACTTTAGGTAGAACTGGTGATATGTACGGTAGAAAACCAGGTTTGATGATTGTCGTTGTTGTTTACGTTATCGGTATTATTATCAGTATTGCTTCCATTGACAAATGGTACCAATACTTCATTGGTAGAATTATCTCTGGTCTAGGTGTCGGTGGTATTGCTGTCTTATCCCCAACTTTAATTGCCGAAACTGCTCCAGCTCATTTAAGAGGTACTGCCGTCGCTTTCTACCAATTATTGATTACTGGAGGTATTTTCTTAGGTTACTGTACTAACTACGGTACCCATCACGGTTACAAGGACTCTACTCAATGGAGAGTTCCATTAGGTTTATCTTTTGCTTGGGCCTTATTCATGATCGGTGGTATGTTATTAGTTCCAGAATCCGCTAGATTCTTAGTCCAAAAAGGTAGATTAGAAGAAGCTAAGGTTTCTCTATCCAAGACCAACAAGGCTACTGTCGACTCTCCAATCGTGGTTCGTGAATTTGACGAAATTTTTGCTGCTGTCGAAGCTGAAAGAGCTGCTGGTAACGCTTCTTGGGGTGAAATTTTCTCCAGAAAGGGTGCTATTTTAAAGAGAACCATTATGGGTGTTATGATACAATCTTTACAACAATTGACTGGTAACAATTATTTCTTCTACTACGGTTCTACCTTATTCAACTCTGTTGGTTTAGATGATGGTTACGAAGCTTCTATTGTTATTGGTATTGTTAACTTCGCCTCCACTTTTGTCGCTTTATGGACTGTTGAAAGATTTGGTCGTCGTAACTGTTTATTAGTCGGTGCTGCTACCATGGCTGCTTGTTTCGTTATTTACGCCTCTGTTGGTGTTACCAGATTATACATTGATGGTTATGATGGTCCAACTTCCAAGGGTGCTGGTAACTGTATGATTGTTTTCACCTGTTTCTACATTTTCTGTTTTGCTACAACCTGGGCTCCATTAGCTTACGTTATCGTTTCTGAAACTTATCCATTAAGAATCAGAGGTAGAGCTATGGGTCTATCCATTGGTGCTAACTGGATGTGGGGTTTCTTAATTTCCTTCTTCACCCCATTCATTACCGGTGCTATTCATTTCGCTTATGGTTACGTTTTCTTTGGTTGTTTAATCTTCATGTTCTTTTACGTTTTCTTCTTTGTCTGTGAGACCAAGGGTTTGACTTTAGAAGAAGTCGACGAAATGTACCTAGAAGGTGTGTTACCATGGAAATCTACTTCTTGGGTCCCACCAAGTCAAAGAGGTGTTGACTACGATGCTTCTGCCGCTGCTCACGATGACAGACCATGGTACCAAAGATTCAAATAAGAATGTCGTTAATTACAATACCTTTTTATTAATGTCGAAGTGACTTTATTTTTGATTGAAACCTTTTTAATAATAATCAATTATAATCGTTTACTTTATTTCTTATAGATTATGATGAATGTTTTCACACTATAATTTTTATGATTCTAATGCTTTCATTTTTAGTTTAACTTTTTATAATTTTTATAAATGTATTATTAATGAATAAAAAATTTTAATTTAAAAAATCAATTGTTCTTTGGTTTATAGATTGATCACTATTAATTGTGCAAATAGCAGTCAATGACTGTCATGGTGCATGCTTACTATTATATTCTCAAGTATATTTTTACTTCTCTCGTACTGCTTAGCACGTGAATAAAATATATATATTCACCCGAGATCAAAAAGAATTCAATGCGAAATAAACTAAATTAACCAAACGGCAGTTTAAATTTGGTTCGGGGGAGTAGAAGAATGTGCAACGCATCTCAATTAAAAATATCGAAAATAAAAAAAAATTTTTCATGCCAAATATGTTTTGATCAATATTTCATCTGTGCATGGTTTCCTGAGCTTTGCTCGTTATTCCCATTTCCTCAGCTTGGCGTTTCGTATGCTGGCCTTAACTTAGTGGTTGCTAATAAAAGGTCGGTAGTAATTAAAGGTTTTCTAATTTCAATGGACATGCAGGCAGTGCAATGTCAAAACGAAATAAAATATAATGTGATGCGTGCCATTACCCATGGGTTTATTAAATTTTATTAAATCCTATTAGTGCAATCACAACTTACAGCACAGTTCCCGTTACCATCTTTGCCTTATTCTAGAATATAGTTGCAATCGTTCCTAAGGGATTTGTTCTAAAATTTTTTGAATACTTTCAAAAATAACTTCTGAAATAACTTCTGCGTTATGTTTACAGTAAAACTGGTGTGATATGTAATAAAATTAACTAATTACAAGAAGTATATATTATTTTTCGAAAAAACATGAAGACCATACAATAATTATTGTATTAATGTTGTGGTTAATGCTAGGATGAACTTTTAACTGTCGCACTTACAGGTTTTTTTTATTCGTAATCCTGAATATCGAGTTTTACAGTAGATAGTTGGTACAAAATTTATCGTATTGGAATTTAATTTTAAGGTTTAAAACGTTTATTTGGGGAATATGTTGCATTACAATTAACCTAATGAAAGTTGAAAAGAAAGATGGTCATTTTTTCATATATTAATATAGATTATAACATATAAACATAGGGATATACATGCATAAATTCATACATACATATATATATATATGTACATAAGTATGTGTTATGTGTATTCTCCAGATTGGTTGATATTTTAACATAAAGATGTTATGTTTGATTTATAACTGAATGTTAAAATTACGTTGTACTGTGCTACGCTAAATAATCATCTACCAGTTATAATTGGCATATATAATGGCAACAAATCAACATTACGAAATTGTTATTAACTACTAGTTTGCTTGATTGTATTTTGTCATACCTTTTATCAACAAATTTTATCTTTTCCAGAGAAAAAATATCTTTTTAGAAGAGCTTATTATTATTTTTATTTTAATTGATTACAAAGAATTAACAATAATAATTACAAATGTCTTTTTATGAGTTAAGTGCCGTGGACATTAATGGTGAGAAATTCTCTTTCGAAACTTTGAAGGGGAAAGTAGTTTTAATAGTCAATATGTCTTCACAGAGTGGACTAGATCCTCAATGTAAAGAATTGAACAATTTATACAGGCGATTTAAAGAGTCTAATTTTGTAATAATTGGTTTTATTTCAGATCAACTAATAAATGAAAGTATAATGAATCAACCTTCTTCGCCTTCTAATGTTATCGATGAAGTAACTTCGAATTTAATGTCGCCCTCATGTAATGTTGAATTTTTAATAATGGATAATATCGATGTCAATGGTCCTAATACTGATCCTGTATTCAAGTTTTTGAAAGAAAGAAAAAAAGACTCTGCTGGGTTTCAGGGTATAAAATGGAATTTTGCAAAGTTCCTAATTGATTCAAATGGAAATGTTGTTAAAAGGTTTCATCATATATTTCACCTTCGGCAATGTACAAAGATGTCGAAGCATTATTATAAAGTTAAGTTTACCAATGCAGCTTTCATTCAAGCATCATACATTTATCAATTACTTTTTATCATTAAAACATTTCGATTATTGGAAAATTAACTAATTTTCAAAACAATGATAGCATTATCTTATCATCCATCTTTGAGTAAAGTATTGGATTAATTCTAATTGTTTGATAACATCATCAACTGTTTATGCTAAAGGCTCTCCACCTTCACCTGGTTTGCAGCGACTTGTGGGAAGAGCAATGTTTTGTAATAAACTACCGTTATTTTATTTAAACCTGAAATATTATTATATTGTTTTCGTTATTATGATATTATTCATATTTTTGGTGTAGAAATGGAACTGTCCATCGTTCATTGATTTTACCCTTTCAGTTCCATTAGAACACAACAACTGTAATATTACTAAAATTTAAAAGAGATTGAATTACAGCAATTAAATAATTCGAAATTGATAATATCAAAACATTATATCATATGAAATGGTTTAACTTCGGATAACGTTTGGTTATATTTTATACGATATGGAGTACAAAAAAATATGATTCCATCTTCATGAAACAATTGATTAATTGATTATGATCATAATAAATTATTTTGTAAATAATAATATATAATATAAATATATATATAAATGTTCATGTTATCCTTACTGTTGTGCAGTTGTACTTCATTAACCATTTATAACCTCAAACGCAAGGTGAAAATAAACACATTGATACTATCGTGATATCGTAATTTACGAAAATATTTTATTGCCCATAACGAAAATAACAAATAAAAAAATCACAGACATAAATTGGTTAAGCCACGCAGATAAAACAAGTTAAAAGGAATTTTAAAATGACAATTACCTTTAGTGCGCACTGGCAATATCTCTGGAATACGCGATGTCCCACAACGAGAGTGCTGGGAAAAAGAAGTTCCTTCTGCGGATATCTCTCTAGCATGACAAAATTTCTTATTTCTGCCGAAAAGGGAAATGAAATGCCGCGCGTCTTCTTTTTCAGCGACAAACATGGATGACCCAAGGGAAAAACCACGGTATTTCCCAACAGGTTCTTCCAATTTCCTATTTAGTATGGATTGTGATTTCCCAGCACGAAAAAGCAGTGGACCACATTTTTTTCAATCTTGACGTAGTTGTTTTCAGAGAAGCTAGAGACATCCGCACTGTCAAGACATGCTGATAAAGCCGACGAAAATAGCTACTTCTTGAGCTTCTGCGATTATTACTAACAGTATTTATTTTTTAAAACCAAAAATTTTCAGGGTATCTATCCGTGCACAGGTGTTTAAAACTGAAGTTGCGCGTTTTGTGTGCCTCGTTTACAGAGAAACAATATGGTTGGCAGTGCTCTCAGGAGTGGGCATACGCGGTGTGCTCTTCTCAATTTCAGCTGGGATAGTAAACGGTTCCCTTAGCGGAGAAGAGTTTCCCCTTTCTGCACATTTACTTCGGTAGTATTCCTGGAGCAGCATCCAATTGCACTGCACTAAACGATGCAACCAAGCGTACAGTTACCAGGAAACTCAATTGTGTTGCTACCAAACCACGGCTGCATTACCATTGCCAATTGAATATTTTGGAACTTCGTCTAAGTTGCTGGTTGCTAGGCCCCGTCTCTGCACGGTTCCATTGACGTCATTTTTGCAACCATTATTTATTTTAAAGACACAGCATCAGCATGCTGTATATCAAATATTTCATAATACAAAACAATAGTCGCAGCACAAATAGTTGCAACACAAATAGTTAAACTCATGAGCAGCTTATGATAGAACCTGTTGATTGAATGAGCTCAATAAATGTTGCTCAATTGATAAAGTTTAACTGTAAGCAAGCGACGTGGACACAAGAAATAAATATCAATTGGATTCATCAGCAAATATAAACATAGAAAAAGTGTACACTTTTGGTTGATTTTTCTCGAAATGTTTTTTCGAACAAAAAAGCGGAGACTACGCGCAACTCTGAATACGTCGAATAGCCATGCTGCGACGATGGTCTTTAACAAACTACAAGAATAGTGCTTCTAAACGCTTCTGTGGTGGTTGCGTAAATATTTACTACTTCAGAACCCCCTCACAATCCATTTTTTGCACGCCTTTGCCAACAACAGCTGTGTATTCCGGTAGCTGCGTAAACGGTGAGGGAACATATTATTTGCGCTAATCCCTGTCAAAGACGACGGGCGTTTATTTATCAATTTTTTATTCGGCTTCTTTGGGAAATGGGGCCCTGACAAAACATGACTATCCGCAGAAGTTGCTTCCTTTTCCTTGAAACCTCTGGGATTATACTAACATGAACCCAATTAAATCATATCAATCGCTGATGGCACCGCTTAACTATCACTGCACTTTCGTAGAAGTCTGCTGGCTTCTCATCTATAGAGGCTGCGAGATATGTTGAGGAAACGGCGTTTGCTCCGTCTGCTTCTCCATATGACTGCCCGTGCGTGAACCACGTGTGAAGTTAGCACAGACTAGGTGCATCTCATGTGCAATGCGGGTTCGGCTACCCCGAAGCAAGTGCATCCAAATTGTGAACGACAAAACAAATATCTGAGGCACATGTTCTTCGCCATCGGACGGTCCTACGACAGCAAGAGGAGTGTCGTAAATGTTTGTGCAACGTTTTATTTTTCGACAGCTTCTAAGAGGGTACAGTGGCAAGAAACGTTCTTCAAAACCTCAATATATTATCGAGCAGCATGGAATGCAATTAAAAAAGCAACGAAATAAAGAATTTCATACTACGTAACAAGATCTGTATTAGTATAAATGTGGACGGTTTTTCTCAATATTTTACTCTCTAACAATACCATTTCATGGGTAAGCAGTTGCTTAGTAGATTAAATAAAAATATTGATATAGTAAAGACAAATCTTCAAGAGATGAATAATCACAGCGAGTTGAAATCTAAACAGAAATTGTTTGGCAGGGGCGGTTCATACATTTTTACCTATTACTCAAATGTCATTGCAATTGTCTTTATCGTCTTAATGATATTATCATTGCCAGTTAGACAAGCGGATGCATATGTTATCGAAAAACGCAGCTTTCCGCTTTACAATTCAATTGCCACTGCTGTTTCAGGAATATACGGATATTACAACTACGATCAACCTATATGGGTTCGTATTGCTTGGTGGGGTTCCTTTTATGCCGACGATGGAGGAGTACTGGATTCAGTTGAGTCAGTCAAAAATGTTTGTAAGCAGTGTGTTGCAGATAAGCAGGATCCTAATATGGATTGTACTCAAGCTGCACTTGATCTGAGTCGAGCATTAATGAAAACTTTGGTACTCGCGGCAGTCGGTTATGGTGCTACTCATTCCACAAATGGTGCAATAGATGGCTCGGGTATTCTTAATAAGAGAGATAAGTACTTAGTTCAGTCTTCTCATACAATAATCAAACAAAATAGATAACTTCACATTCAACAGGAAACAAGCTTCTTGACTCTCTTTCAGCATGGAGCCACGCTATAAATGATTATGAAATTATTGATCATAGTTTAACTAAAAGAGGAAGAGATGAATTGTCCGAGTCCGCAATTGTATTTCACAGAAAGACTAACTTAACTTTACAATTCATTCATACACATAATGGTGTTGGCAATGGTAACATTGCAGTTACATCCCTAGGAAACATGAATGCTACCCATACTAAACGTGAGAATGTACATTATTCTCCTGTTTGCGTGGGATATTTAGCAGCAGACTATTGTGCAAACCAAAAGCAGTGGAATGGCTTTTACGCAAGTGCAGAATTGGACTCTGAGATCTCAGAAGTGTTGAAGAATGACCTTGAAGGGAGTTGGGTAGCAGACTAATTATAAAATGTATACATATGAATCTGATAATACCGATGAGGACTGGCAACTATCCTTTAGAATGTATTATACTTCTAATGACAATGCATGGATCCACTGGACTAAGTGTGATACTGGTTCTTGATTTATTGTGTTGAATATTAGATTTTTATTTGATTATTCATTGTTAAGAGTAAGTATTATATTATAATTTTCCGTGGGGATGTGTTGGATATGAAAATTATTGGATATAAAAATTGATGAAAATATTTATATCTTGCCTAACTTGACTTAGTGTTTGACCAACTAGGACAACACATACTTGAGGTATGAAGGAGTAAATATCACATATGTGATGATTTGATAATCGTATAACTGAAATAGGCGAACGTCACATCAACTTGTATAATTAGTATATTTTATACATTATTTATTTTATATAGATCCCCACGGAGTTATAATAAATTACTGACTCTTAACAATGAATAATCAATTAAAGTCTAATATTCAACAATATTTATAGCTTTACGTCTTAGTACAGTTGTTGTGAGAGCCATATCTTTTTTTACCGATATCTAAATGTTAATGGTAAGATTAATTTTTTACAAGAACGTGCGAGAGCATGAAGAGCAACAAGACAGACGATCATGAGATAAAAGTTAAAATATTGTTATAATAGTAGATTTCTATTAAAATATTACCGAATTAGTTGACAGGATCGACAATTAGTGGTTTAAAGTATGTATATTGTTGAAATATGAGTAATACTTGAATTTAGATTTCAACATGAAGCATGAGTCATAAGCGGATATAGTCCGATATAAATATGGTTCTTCATGGTTAGCTAGTTGAAGACAGGTATTGTACTCACAGAAATGGAATTAATGAAATCATATTAATAGGACATGATTTCATATTTTATATATTTATGTTTTGTCTAAATGTAATTTTATATAAATTATATATCTAGAAAAGATAAGCAATTACAACTCGACTAATTGTACAAACTACTATTACAACAACATTAATAGTAGTATGTCTTCCCAGTATGCCAAATTACTATCTCAACAATTTGTGATAACTTGATCCTCATAGATTTGTGGTAAAACGATGTTTATTAATAAAGATCGAATTAAGTGACATGATTGATAATGTTGAGATAGTACTTGGGCGTACTGGGAAGACATACTATTGTTAGTATTGCTGTAATAGTAATTTGTACAATTAGTCGAGTTGTAATTGCTTATCTTATTTCTATATACATTATATACATTATATATCTTTATGTCTGGGAATGAATAAATATAACTTTGTTACCACATTGCTACAGAATTATATTTACACCCAGATCTATGAATTCAGGCATTATTCATATTTCCACAATATACACTTTGTTAGTGCTAGTTCATTAACTACAGGTTACTGCGTTTAGTTTTTGCTCTTCATGTCATAGAACAGTTAATGGTGACCGACTGTTTTCCTGTTTTTCAAGTTTCACAGCGCGCGGGCGCATGGTTAACTGCGGGTAACAGTAGGCATAATGTTATTTTTAATAATTAGTGAGAAGAGATTATAGTTGAGGAGTGGAGGTAGTAATGGGGGGTTGAAGGGGGGAAGAATAAACATGATAGAAGTAAGAGAGGAATACAGGTGATGGTAGATAAATGTTAAGTTATGGATTAGATGGGAAACGAAGGTGAAAGAATAGATGGTGATGGAAAGAGTATTGATGATAAACGTTGAGGAGATGAAGAATATTATAGCCGTTTAAGATTAGCAGATGGGTGTGGTGTAAAGATAGATTTGAGAGTGGGGGGTATGGGTGTTAGGATAGTGGGGGGTATGGGTGTTAGGATAGTGGGGGGTATGGGTGTTAGGATAGTGGGGGGTATGGGTGTTAGGATAGTG